>NW_006774564.1:4218022-4305282 GCF_000442215.2 Lipotes vexillifer | reverse complement strand
CCAGCGTTCCCTACTGCTTATGCCCCTAACCATACAAAAGCCCGGTTTCTGTTTGATTTTGAGATGCTTGCAGATTTGTGAGATCAGAGCTTTCTCCCTATTGCAATAGTCTTTCTTTTTAATTAAAGTCTCTCCCTATGTAAATCAGTCTGGATTTTTTTTTTTTTTTTTCCTTGACGTTAGTGTGTAGCTGAGAGTGATCCCGGGTAAGTTTGAGCCCCACTGCTGGGGAAGGAAGTCTTGGGGCGGGGGGCATTTGTCTTTCTCTTCAGAATGGCGAGGAGGCCAGAAAAACCACATCTCTCTCTTCAACTTTCCGAAGAAGAATGAATTTCTAAATAAGGAGGTTTGAGGCTTGCGCTGTAGGGGCCGCTGGCTGGGCAGGGGAATTGTTGGTTGAAAAACACCGCTGCGATCACAGCTAGGAGCGAGGGGTGTGCTTAGGGGCGGTTTTCGAGAGGAGAGCCAGGAGTGAGGGATGGGACGGGCGAGGTTATGAGTGGAAGGTACGTGAAGAGTTGGTAGAAATCGCGCTTGTGTGGGCAAGTTAGATGTGGCGGAGGTGAAGGGGAGTCGCTGAGCCTCGGTAGCCCGAGGTACTGGAGCGGCGGCAGCGGCGGCTAGAGCAGCAGCCGCAACAGCGAGCGGGACGGAGTTAGGACCGCTCGGAGCGCCCAGGTCTCGAGGTAGTATAAGGTTTGCAATCCTTACACTTGCTGGCAGTTGCAGAAGATCTGCTTTTAAGTGAAACGTACATGCCACCCCTCCAAGGGCTGCAGCTTCCCCCGGCTTGCTTCTTTCTCTTCTCAGGCCCTCCCTTGCGCTCACTCTGTGATTCGTACTCGCGCCTAAGTTTGCAGAGAGCTCGCTGCCGGCTCGGAGCCGGGTCCGGCCAGGAGCCGCGGGCGGGGTCGGGAGGCCAGTGAACCGCAATCCAGAAGCATCGTGGGCCATGTATATTTCATCAAATGGACTTTGGGTGCGTCGCGTCTCGCAACCATCAACGCTATGTGCAGTGACATTTCTGACTTGAGTGGAGGAATGCGCGAAGGAAGCCCGGACGAAATTGGTACTAGGGGATCTTCTTGGCGCCAATGCTAATTGTCCTGATTTATGTCCCTTCTGACTAAGCTCAACGTCTTCGTCTGAAATAAAATGAAACCTGTGCCAAGCGGGGTAGAACCACCGGGCCGCTGGTTCTGATCCCCGGGAATCAGGAAATCGTCCGGCAGCTGAAAAATTTTTAAAAAAAGAAAAAAAGAAGAAAAAAAAAGGATAGAGAAAAAATAGAAAAAAAATCCCTCAGTAAAAGTTTAAGGCGAGAAGTGGCAGAGGCAGTGGCGCGAGGAGGCGCGGAGAGCCGGCAAGCAGAGGACTGGGCTGGCAAGACCTCCCGAAGGCTGCAATTTCATTATTAATATCACTATATTTTTGGAGGGAGAGGCACCTTTCTCATCTACTCTTCCTCTCCGCCCGCCCCTATTCCCTCCCCCTCATCTACCTGTCAAAGTCACTGATCTTTTGCATTTCGGAAGAGGACGTCAACGGGAAGGAATTCCCCCTCTCGGCTAGGGCTCCGAGAGGGGGCTACGCGCAGGAGGCTCCCACCACTCCCCGGGGCCGGAGGCGAAGGTAATTAAGCGGCGGGTAGTGGCGGCCGGGCGCGGGGCTTTGGGTCCGCTAGGTCCTCTGCCGCCGCCGGCCAGGCGCAACCTGGACCCCGGGGGTGCGGCGGCGGGGCCGCGGCGCTTGGGTCCACACGCCTAGCTCTCCCGCTCCGCCCGCTCTGAAGAGGCTCGGCGTAACAGCCGCCGCCCGCCCAGCGCCGCCCGCCCAGCGCCGCCCGGGGCTCCGCAGCCGAGGCCGCCGCCCGAGGCGCACCAGGCTGGGTCCGGCCGCCGCCCCGCGCCGTCGGCTGGGTTCCCGCCGGGCGCCTAGCGAACGGGCCTCACGGTGAGTGCCGCCGGCTCCCCCCCCCGCGTTCCGCCTTTGCCCCTCTCCCCGCCGCTTTCCTCTCTCCCTCCCCCCGAACCTTCCCCCGCCCACCTCCACCCCGGCCCGCCGCGCAATCCACGGGCGGGAGGAAGGCTCCGGGTGGGCGAGGAACTTTGTGAAGCGCCATGTGGAGGCAGCGCGCGCGCACACACACCCTGCAGACTCTCACACCCATACACGAGTCCTCCTGGTGTGCGCCCCGGGCAGGTTACGTGTGTGTGTGTTGTACTCAGTGCCTGGACTCACAGACACACAGCTCGCTCTCCCCCTCCCCACCCCCGACACCTGACCGCACACAACGCATCGGAGGGTTCTATTTTCTTTTTCTTCTTTATTGCTTTGCCAGTTGTCCTTGCTTGAGGAAAAAACTTGCCCTCTTGCCGGCCCTGTGGAGCTGGTGGCCACACTGAGCTTTTGAAGTTCCTTTCTTTTAATCTCCTTTATTGGTGCGAGATTAAAGCATTACTATCCCATGTTGTGCAGCTGGGGAGAAGGGAAAATTGAAAGAGGGAAAGGCTTGGTGTAGGAATTTCATGTGGAATATTTTCTCAGGGGTTGATGGATTCGGCTAGAGACATTGAATTGCTCTCCTGTATGGATCTGTGGATATCTATATATAATACAAATAATACTGAATATTATTGGGCCCCAAATAACCAATTAAGTGGTTCAGACACGGGAAAACTTAGATAAGAAAAGAAACTGCGCCCTCTGCTGTTTATTTTAGTAACCTCGCTCGGACTTCTTTTTTCTTTTTATCTTTTCCAGAAATCCACTCAGGAGGTTGTCATTTTACAGGGCAGGGGAGGAAATTTTCTAGCGGAGATTTTGAGCAACTTTATTTGGAAAAGCTGGAGGTAGCGTTTCCATTCTTGCATCAGGTATAGATTTCCAGAGAGTAGAGGCTTTTGTTTCCCACTTCCTCCCCCATTCTTCCCAGGGAATGGTAATGGAACCACTCATTATCATAACAGTTTGTCAATCTTTGGAATGGAAAATTCTGAGTAAGATTCAAAATTCCACTAAACATATGGTGTATCTGGCAGTAGATTTGCTCTAGAAATAAGGCCCTATTTTATGACTGAAAATACTAAAAGTTTTCTTATCTTACAGAATTGGGGAACAAAACAGAAGAATCTTCTAATAAAATCATTTATTTATTCAATAGACTTAATGGTTCAGCTTGTTAGAAAAAAGTTTTCCAGAAATTTTCTTTTTCGCAGTAGCGGCAAGGTTTTTCTGATTTGTCTAGTCCTTGAGATCATCTCTAAAAAAAACCTTGGGGAATTAACAACCCCAGGTTTCATTAATTAAGTATTTTGAACTGTAACTTGGACTGCCTTAAATGCTCCCCATCCCTTTTCTCTTTGGCAAAGGAAAATCAGCCCCATAATTGTTCAAGATTCTTTTGGAAGATAAGTAACTTTCAATTTTTCATTAAGATGAAATTCGGTTCTTTGCATGGGGATAAGCTTGCAAAGAAACAATGTCTCAAGTATTTCACACAGCAGGTTGTTCTAGCTTAACATACATAAGGGATCTATTTTCCTTTTCTGGGTGCCATGAAATAAGATCTATTTCACCACTGTAGACCAACATGAGGGAATTCAAAATTCCATATAGTTGGCTATTAATTTGGTGATACTTCCTATTGTGAAATTTTAAAAGGGTAATCTTAACATTTTGTAAGAAAACAGTTGATCTTATATGCATATAAGGCTGTTTTTCCTATTGAGATTTTTATTTCGTCAGCTTTCACTGGGTAGGTGTGCTAAAATGATTCAGGTTAGGTTTTTTAGGAGAAGGCTAATGTATTTTGCTGTTTCCTTTTGTATATTTGTAAGTGGTGCATATACTTGTCTTTGCCTCTGTTATTATTCTGAAAAAACATCAAATAGTAATGTTAAAAAAAATTAAACTATTGCACGCTTAGTTGATATGCTTTCTAACTGTTGTAAGGATTTATAGAGAGAGTTTTAGAGTTACAAAAACACCAAGTCACTTGGAAAGAAATAAAATTTCATACAACTCAGAAAATTAATTGTATGTTAACAGAAAAACGTGTGTGTATGAATGTGTGTATATAGGTCAGTAAGAGATTTAGCATACTTTTAAAAATAATTTTATCTTCAGAATCCAGAGTTTTGTTTCAAAACTTTAGGTGGGTGTAGATTTTCTCAAATGTTTATTTGAAACCTTGGATTTCTGAACTTCTCTACATGACAATGAAAGATTTGTTGTTCTATATTAATGAAATAGCATATTTATTCTAGACTTAGCTGATTCTGAAATAATTTTATGTATTATCCCATCCCCAAACATCCTGCAAAATATATGCTATCTAATTTCCCTAATCATTAGTCTCTTGGTGAAAACAGAGATCTTCCAAATCCTAAGGTGCGTTATTTGGTTTTATTAAGAATCTCATGATAGGCAGTTGCTCATAATACCCAATCAAGTATGAGTAAAATATGCCAATGATATTGCAGTACATGTTAAATTCCTTATATCTTGAAAGACAGTTAAAGGGATAGAAGCAAATTAAGATGACCCCCATCTCCCATTAAGATGACTAGAAAATGCTTTCTTAATAACAAATAAATGCAAAGAGCATTCAATATATGTTAAGTATCTCATCTAGTCAATCTTGTTATGACAGTGTTGGAAGCTGCTAATTTTGATAGGTTATGGAATTTGGATATGTCTTTATCTCCTTATATTTTTCACTCAATGGAATATGATTATAGTCAATGTTCTTTTTGTTCCTTCCCATTCAGAAACATGCATATTTATAAAATTCTTAATGTCTATGAGGAATGAGTCAATAGCTGTCTATTTCAGGTGCCCCTGAAGAGCTGAGTATTTATGGAATAAATAGCCTACTATCACCACCCCTCCTCCTAGCGAGATTATACAGTAAAACAAATGCTGAGAGCCAGCTAGAGTTAGTGGATTTACTGTCAATATTTTCCTCTCTGTTGATGAAATTGTCAGTTGTTTTTGGAATGTAATTGTCTATAGTTTTGATCATTGTTACTTCCATGTAATGTTTAGGAGGCTTCTTTTCTAATGAAAGAAAGGACCTGTGAAATACCTTCTGCAAAGTTAACCCAAAGTGGAAGGGAATTAGCTACAGAATCCTGGAAAAAGATATGTTCCTTGTATGCAAAGCCATTTTATAGCCCATTTTAGTCCAGATCAGTAACATCTATCAACTTGAGGGCATGATGTAACTTTGTATTTTCACAGCGGCTTTGCAAATTTATATACCAGTCAGAGGTCTATGGAGTACTCATGGCATATTAATGGGTATTTCTATCAAAGAGGACCTCCCAAAACGTTAGTGCACAGGTAGAGATGATAGCACTATTTGATTACAGTGAGTTCCCAAGGTTCGCAAAGTAAAGAACTAGAACTGAGGCCGCACACAGCTCTTCTGAAGCTGCTCACATTTACGCGATACAAACACCTGAGACAAATTCAAAGCCCACGTTACTTGGCAATTAGTTCAGTTATGGGCAAGAAGGGATTGGTTTAGTATATTAAATCCCCAAATATGTCATTGACTGTCCTTCTCATAATTGGTTTGCCTGGCTATTTGCTGTGATGACCTAGCATTTAAGAAGCTATTGGTTATTTTAACCTAGTTGAAAGCGTAGCCAGATGGGAACTGGTGCCATTAGGTAAGAGAGGTTAAGGGGTAAATAATATCCTATTTTAAAATCATTTTATTTTCTTTGAAAACTCCATAATTACACTTTAATAGAAAATTCCTGATTTTGACAGAGACTTCTTTTCCATTGTGTGTCTTGGAAGTTCACAGATTTAATTTCTTTCTAATTTTAAATTAAGAGGATTTTCTTTGAAATGTATGTGGCACTGAAAAGTAAGGAGATGCTAACGTGAAGGATCCGCACTAAGTGATGCTACAAACATAAAAGTTGGAATGAAATCAAATAATTACGTTAAAGAACAACTTAGTGACCCTCTCCTCCTGATATGTAATACGCTGCGGTCAATATCTTTTTCTGTGTCAATGGGAGCTCATTAAATGTAAATTCTGCAGACTGACTGAGCCATGCCATATTAGTGCTTGCCAAAGCTTGACATTTTTAATACATTAATAATATGTCTGTAATTTAATGGAAAACTGTTAATCACAACTGGTTATGTGCCAGAAATTTAAGCTATAATTGGCTGCCTCTTGTCAAGAATGTCTGTCGCACAGCCCTGCAACCGCCTAATATTCAGATGTATTGCACTCCTTTGCATTTTTCTTTGTCAGCTTTCTAAATTCAATCAATGGTGTAGTCCATAATTCTGTGTAATGACCATAATTATAATTCTGGTGTACTTTAATGAGAATTCGTTACACTGGGATTACTGTTGTGTCAGGAAATAGTAACAGGTTCCCACACATTTCACTAGTGTCCAAATTTTTAACATACATATATGGTCATCCTTTATTTTGTGATTCAAGTGAGGCAAAAGGTGGATGAAGACAGTAGCCAAGAATAAATAGATTAGGGGGATAGTATTTATTGATTAAAAATGTGATGATTAATCTCAGAGAATTCAAATATATACTTAAGGTCATATTTAAAAAATAATATTAAAAATTAGCTTGTAGTGCTCACTCGTTTCAAACTCAAAGCAGTTCATTCCAGGTCTTCAAGAGTGTATGGTTCTTGATAAGTAAGTTGTTATGTATTTGAAACTAAGAATTTAAGTTAATAATTTCTGGTGTAGTAGATTTTACACTGCTTCAGTTATAAGGCCTACTTTCCCCTCCCCTTCATCCCCCCCCCAAAAGTGTTTGTTCTTATTATAATAAAGTAGTAAATGCAGTTGAAAAATGCATCTAGAAAATGTAAATTTATATTATTTTAATACTTTTCGGATTATTGTCAAAATGTCCTCTCTGAAAATATCAACTTAAATTACTAATGAATCCGAAAAAAGCAGAAGGCTGTAGTAGCCACAACACATGCTTCTCTGTGATTTATTTTTTGGTTTAGATTTCCAAATATACTCAACACTATATAGTCTTTACATTATAAGAAAGTGGCAGATTCAAATCTGTAGTTTATACATGTTTAGACAAACTGCTAATTATTGCTTCATAGTAACTCAAATATTCAACACTTTTCCTAATAGAAAATATCACAAATTACAGCAGTATGATAACATTTTATGAATTGAATATAATGAAAATTGCACTTGTATCCATAAAGCAATTATTATAAATTACTTTGCTATGGAAACACAATTCAGCCATCTGTTGGCATTTCATAGTCTCTGTGGCTTAGTTCATTTTAAGATGGTACATTATTTAAATATAGTGAATTTCTTTTATAAGATTTTGTGAGGATAGTGAACTTCCATATTTAAACTGCTTAGTGTGAATTGAAGGGTCTACAATGGTATTTCCTAAAACTGTAGGCTTTTTTGTCATTTTACATTTAAAAAATAGTTAATTATTGGGACTATGACAATATAAACCAACTAATTAAGCAAATACGCTTTTCTTACACCTGGATTCCAAATATTATAGTTTGTTTGGATTTAGACGGTGATTTCTAAAGAGAAAAGTTGCCAGTTAAACTCACCAATGATTTATACTCATAGTTATGTAGGCTGTATTATCAGTTAACCAGAAGTACTTTTAAACAGGAATTTTTATTTTCTCTTAGAATTAGTGCCATATTATTCTGCTTCATGGCCTGTTAACTCACCCTCGGCTCTTTTTATATGTGCATTTTAAATTGTGCGTTTTACTACAGAGCTTTTAGTTTTAAAGCAGCATATAATATTCGCCTTTGGGACAAATTCTCTTATTCTGTTACAGAAAGTAACTGCAAATGCAGATGTAATAGCTATAAAAAGATATAAGAAAATAGAAAATTCTTACGAAAGGAAAATTTGCTCCTCTGGTTTTATTTTTGAATTTTTTTTCAGGGAGACAAGTTATCTTTATCACTAAATGCAACTAAACAAAAGATGCTAAATTCTTCCAATATAATGAGCAAATCCAAAGGGACAGGCTCCTGCCAACAATGCCGGTTTTCACTCCAGTTAACAAAAAGCTAAGAAATGTACAAGGAATTTGTAGATTTTTAGGGTCTCTTTGCTAAGAGACAAAAGGCATAGAAGTAGTTATCACTTCTTTGTCATTGTTATAAAAGCGCTCATTTCCCCCATTGTACTCCTGGAAGATTTTCCAGCACCGCAATATCTGAGAAATGTTTTAATCTAGCTGCTTGCTCTTGGTTTTGTCAAGATGGAAATATAATTTTTGAAGCGAAAACCTGTAACTCACCTGGAACACAAACATCTGTCTTTGTTATGGAAGTGTTAAATCCTTCATTTCAAAATTCTCCCCAATGTGAATGATTTCTGTGGTTTGCTCATTCTAGCAAAGTAAAGGTTGTCCATATTACACCAAATTGTTTCATATTGCATCAAACCTCCCAAATGCCAACATATCATACATTTTGTAATGCATTGATTGTGGGACAATAACTCTTATTTTTATTGTTTCTAAAAGGGTGTTGGTGCCAGAAGAAAAGAATGATTGATGGGAAGCAGACACCGAGCTATAGACACTCATCCTTTTGCTTCAGATACTGATACCTCAGTGCGCCTGAGCAACGCTTATGAGCCGTGAGCATCTAGGATCACCCAGGGTTATTGGATGTACAATAGGAGAGCCATCATTTTGCTAAATCATTATCTGCTGCTGGACATCTTTTACAAAAACCAAACTAGACCCAAGTCTAATAGATATGTTCTAAGACAATGAAAAAGCTGCAAGTTGTTGCTAATGCCTAATGCACAAGTATGCTAGGTTTCCACCAAAGTCCTCAATATACCTGAACACGCGCCATATCCGAATCCTTCACTTTTAGCTTTGGAATCTACTTTGAAGTCTCATCCCTTTTTTTTTTTTTTTTTGTTAAATATACAGACCTACCTACGTATAGACATACATGTATATGTAAAATAGAGACCACAGATAATCAAACCCGGCTTTTGTTACCACGAAGATTGCCAAGAATTTAGAGATGTATTTGTCAAGATTCCTGTCAATTCATGCCCTTTGGGTTACAGTGTCCTCAGTGATGCAGCCCTACCCTTTGGTGTGGGGACATTATGATGTGTGTAAGACTCAGATTTACACAGAAGAAGGGAAAGTTTGGGATTATATGGCCTGTCAACCGGAATCCACAGACATGACAAAATATCTGAAAGTGAAACTGGATCCTCCGGACATTACCTGTGGAGACCCTCCTGAGACATTCTGTGCAATGGTGAGACAACCTTTTTGAATAGAATATTTCATGTTAAGTGCGGGCATGTTGTATATGCATACAAATGTGTTAAGTGTAAAGACTTAACTCAGGTAATGAGCTGAATCTGCAAGTGGCAGATTTGTGCTAAACAGGCTAGCTTCATTCTCAGTGGAGGCCTGCACCACCTGGAATTACAGTTTGCACAGTGTGATTGATGCACTGGAACTTACCTTCCTGCAAACCAAAGGTTTCACTGAGACAAGTGCACTGAATATAAATTATAAAAAAAAAAGTCCACTGAAGTTTAAATTTCAGATTGGAGATTGGGAATATGATTAGGCTATATGTGATATCATAAGGATAAAACCCATTGGTAAACCAACTTTAAAAACACAAAGCTTTCTTCACATACATATTTAAATTAAGGCTAGTCCCATGTTCCATAGTTCAAGGCTAGAGTAGATGTCCTGGTTTTCCTCATCAGGAAACTGCTATGGTTTGGAAATCCTTGGTTAGGAGACCAGTGAGAAGGGAAGCAGAAGAGGAGACAGGGGCTAAAGCCTCATGAGAAGCTTTTCCAGAAGAGTCTTATTTGTCAACTTATGCAGCCTCTTGTTTACAAGGGTTGTGGTTTTCCATAGAAAAGTTTGGAATATGGAAAACACGTTTATTGAAAAAGTAATGATATGGAGCATACAAATTCAAATAGTGTCCTTTTGATAAGCAAAGTTAGATAATGTGTTGTTTTCATAGTATATATGTCTTTTTCTGAGTGGTAAGGTAAATGGGATGTGAAAGGGTAATATAGGAGTGACAAGTTGAATTTTCACTAGAGATGTTGCTGAAAATATACACATAAGGTATTAGTAAAGAGTTTGGTGATTGAAATGATGTAAATCAATGTGCTAACGAATTCAGACAATGTGTTCATTTGGTTTATGTTGTTGTTTTTTTTTATTATAGGCGGTCTTTATTTGATAGAACTGTTGTGGTCCCATTTTTCACCACGTAACAGATGTAATCGTATGGCAGATTTAGATAGTATCCTTACCTGACTTTATTATCTTGAACCTGGCCTGGCATTTTCAGGATAGTAAAACTATTAATCAAAGTAGCATCTGTTCACAGTCCCTAGTGAGTTAAATTAGTATAAGATCATCTTAGACCTAGCACTGTAGAAAAGGTTTTGTAACAGGAAACAGTTTTGAGCACTAAACAGTGCTTTCACCTAAAAGCTAAGGGCTTGCCATTTTTCAGAAGTGCCTTTGGGGACTGGTTTGAATTATAGTCTAAACCTGATTTTGCGGAGAATGAGAAAAAGAGCTTGGCTATTAGGTGTCACTATGACTAAAGTGCTCTGAAAGACTAAATATTTCAAAGAGAGGACCGTCTGTCTGGGTAGCAGGTATGTGCTTTGCAAAGAAGTTGCCTTTTAGAAATCAGAGACCTCCAGAAGAGGAGTTTATTCAAACACATTAGGAAAACTATAATAAATCTGTAAAAGAGCAGGGACATTTTTTTGGCTTTATGTAAGATTTTTAATAATCTCTCATAAAAGTTCATATTTAAGATCTCATTGCAAATCTGGGGTGAAATTGCTGTTCAGGTGACAGGTTTGGCCCAGAACTCCTTAGCAGAGGATGAGTTCTGGGCCAAATCTTCGTATTATTAAGAACGCTCTAACTCTATATATTGGTTTGCATGCACTTGTAGCAATATGCCTCTTCTGGAATTGTTTAATAATTTACAGATCTAAGTAAAATAGCAAAGATCCTTTTTCACAGTGCTGTTTTTACTTGCATAGGCCCTGTATGATGTGTTCAACATGTGATTTGAATGTGCAGCTTCCCTGGTGTCAGCCTCTGGCAAGAGAATGCTTGCTCAGCACTGCTCCTGTCTGTCGTGTTGAAGGGTTTACTTGGTGTCTTTAGCATGCCTCTTTCTCCCATTTGAGTGGGAAAGGGTGCATTATAGAACTCACGCCTGACTTTTACAGTGACATGGTCTAAGTTCCTTAAACAAGCCAATTCATACCAGTTTACTGGCTAAGTGATGTTAGAGACCAAAAGAGAAAAAAGTAAAAACGATATCCCTTAGCTTTCTCAAGTGCAGTAATATGTGTACTTTACACATTTATGTGAAACTCCACAGGACAGTGTTTTAAAAGGCTACATCTTACTGTGATACAGATATTCAGAAGTCTTGGTGGGTTTAAGTTTGTCATTGGACAGAATTGTTTTCCATGGGAGAGTGTGAGGTTTGTGAGATGTTACCTATCAATGCTTAATTTGGACTCCTTAATATACATTTGATTGGCATAACAGGTTTAATAATCTATACTTTAAATACATAGTTTGAAACTATTTGTATGCATATTATATACCAAGTCAAAGATAGTGACCTAATATAGCAACACTTCCTCTCTGCAGTTTTGCATTTTCCATAAAACTCTTTAGTGTAAGGTTTCCTCACACAGGCTGTAAAGCTGTTTCAGGATGCTGTCATATCAGACCTGTTTAGGTGCTCCTTAGCCCGAGGTCTAATGGGAATCCATAAAGTCATTTGTGTTATGACTTTCACATTCTCCCCTCCTTGACACACGCATCCATACCTGCTCCCTCAGAGTCGTTATGGCCTATTACATCAGGGCAGCTGCCACATAAGCACAATCACTGCTTAGCCCTGATATGTAAATGTTTGCTGCAAAATGGTTTCAGTAATCACCTGCTCAGCTAGTGACACCCTTATTAGCTGTGACTACAGCAATTCTGAGCACCGAGGGGACATTTGCTCAGAGAAATACCCTATAATTCCCATAGCCAATTTATCTTATATAAAGTTGAAGTTCATTGGCAATGCATTGAGAGTTTGTATTGCTGCTTTTTGCATTGCCTCCATCATTATATGCCAGTGACCATCCATGAATGCTACATTTACTTTAGAGTGAAATTTTAGGGAAAAAGGACCACATGATTCCATTTAACAGTAGATCTCTGTTTATTAACCTGGATAACCTACTTAATAACTCTTTAATATCTAGTGATTTTAAATTTTTGTATAGTAATAGTACCAGCATTTTAAACATTAGTTTTATGGGAGATTCTACCATTTCTACTTATGATAGTGAAATAGGGGAATAGAAATAGATATACACATATACATATATATGCATGAATTTTGTATATTGAGTCCATACATTTTCTTTTTAATTTAATCTGATATATTCCTTGTAAGTTGTCGATGGCTAAAAGAACTCTGCTTTTGTTAAGGGTGAAGAATCTGAAGGGTAGAAGAGGGTTAAGCATTTTTTTTTAGGCTGACATAACGTGTTAGTATAGATCATGTCCTTCCTTCAGCCACGTAAAAGCTTCAGGTAGCACAGCTTTGTCAGAAAACACAGATCATCTAGTGACCACAATTTGTTTCAATTTGCATAAAGAGCACATAGGATGATCTGAACCTGTGTGTAAAGCTGAAGTGACAACACAAAGTTATGACTTGTTCTTTGTGTTTAGACAAACTTAGCTGTCATATCTCCACACAACATCCCAGTGGCTTAAAAATGGCAAAATTATCTGCAATTATCTCCAGCCTGCAGCTAATTTTCTGGATACGTTAAACAGAAGCTTTCAAAAGAAGCCTACAGACGGAAGAAGTCATGGGCGTTTGTACAATTTATGGCACAGAAGTGCTGATGTCGGTAGAAATATGAGCCCTGGAGTGCACCTATGGATTTCAGAGCCAATCAAATCTAAATTTGGAAACAGAGATTATTAAAAAGTCTTCTGTGCATGTAATTTGACATAATATTCTGAGGTGGACATTAAGTGCTTCCCTTGGAGACCTTTGGCATCATTAATGCAACACGCCTTTAATTACATGTAGACTCATATTACTAAAAACTGGAGAAAATAAAGTACTCTGAGGTGTAGTTAACAATACCCTAGTTATGTTAACTAAAATAATTAAAAGAAAGGGTATAATTTTTCTAAATAAAATGTCAGAATTTGAAATGAAAATGGATTTTCTTTAGGAAATTTACTAATGTGTGCCTGTGCTCTTGATAGGCATTTATTCAAGCACCATAGCAGGTCTATTAATGATCATTCCATATTGTGCTATTTCCAGATACACTCCTATTAAGAAAAACATTTTTAATTACTGTAAGCATTGTGGACAGAGCATATTTCATTATGTTCAAATGGAATTTACAAAAGTTGGACAAAGCCTTCATGTTTTATAATTTTAAAGGAACCCAGTGGGATGAATGAGTGGTGACACATAGTCTCAGGGCTATCTATAACTTACATTTCTGATTTGGCATCGGCTCAGGTTGCAATCTGGTGGCTATGAGGTGGCTTTTGAGAAGTTAATTTGATAAATTTAGTTACGTTTTCAATGACAAGGCATTAATATCAATTTTCCAGAAACTGGAAATGACACTGATTTACATAATAATCAAATAATCCTGCACTCTGTTCACGTGAAACATAATTTAATAAATGAATGAAGTTTTAATAACAGTGACATCTTTCATTTGAATTGATTTATCCCTTAATTATTCCAGAATGGAATTTAAAAAAATCTTCAGTTCCTTCATTATTAACACTTCATTGTTATTTAGTTCATTATTTAGACTTACTTCTTAGAAAAGTTTAATTTATGTTTGCAGTGAATTAAGTTCCACAGAGATCAATCTTTCTCATATGTCACTATATCAAGTATTCCCTTGTTAAGGAGCCAACAGTAGCTCCTTATTATCTATTGCATCAAGTCTAAAGTACTCTACCTGCTTTTTAAATCTGAGTGTTTACAACCTTATTTCCCATTACTTCCCATCAGGACCCAATGGCATTTCCAAGGGATTTAAGACTAGCAGTCTCATTGGGAGGGGACTACTGGATTTGGGTTGAGGCTGCATTAGCATAGCATGCATGGTTTATGCAGGAGGCCTTGAGAGGGAGCTGATAAATATTATGGTGGGGCTAACCAAACTTAAAACCACCTCATGTCATTCATTGTTCCCAGACAGTGTTCTCTATGTGCACGAGTACCCTTGTCTCTGTTGAGCTAATGCACAAATATTACTATAGACTACTGTATGCAATGTGAAGTGAACAGAACATATAACACATGCAAAACCTGGTGGTGGTGGTGAGGATCAAAGTCAAATAACATATGGTCCCTGCCCCCAAAGGAAGTAAAAAAGAGTCCTAAGCAAAATTAATACGAAGTGGTGTGTAGCCAGAGGACGGGGACGAGGACGTAGAGGTAAGACCAGCACTCATAGTTTAAAGGTGAAACATTATTTTGCTGCATATTAAAGAGCCACTTGGAAAATATTGTCTGGTAGCCAAGTGCCTGATGTTAAACTGTGTCTGAAGAAGACAAGAAAAAAGGCTGGGTGCAGCAGATGGACCCACAGCATTTAAATGATAGCCTAGTGGCCTGGTTAATGGTAGATTTGACACCTTATATCTGGCAAGATGGAAGAGGAGCAAAAATTCATAGAACCTGATGAGTTAGACCTGTATATATATATGTATTTCTCAACTTAGGAGATGCTGAAGTATGCTGCATAAGATAAGCATGGCTCATATACCTGGCGCTCCAACTTCACACAAAGTTTAGGAGCATCATTTTACTGAATGCACAAATACAAGATTTTAAAGGTGAAACATGAGACCTCAATATAATTACTGCCTTGTAGTGGACTACTTTGAATTACCTCCTTCAGTTCCCAAAGAGGTAGGCTTGTCTGCTCTAGAGGAATATCACTTGAAAATATAAGAACTAGTGTCCTAAAAAACTCATAGTCTCTCTGGACTGTTTTGGGGTCTCTCGGCCATATTCTGTAAACTTTTGGTGGTGGTGGTGGGGTTTGTTCTGCTTAGCTCTGGAACTGTGCGTGGGTCTTAGTCTGGCATCTTGATCCTTTGACGTTAATGACTAGTGTCATCACACAAGAAGTCCCTCATCTCATGTTTTTCTCTACCAGGAGAAGCAGAAGACATTCCTCTTGCTTGGAATAGTCTCCACTTATCCCAATTCCATCCATCCTTCAAGGTCTGTGTCAAATTAGTTTCTCTGTATACTTCCTGCCAGTTTCAGCTCTTATCATTCTCTTGACCTTTTAACTATGTGATTAAAATATATGCCTATCTATCTACTATACTGTACCATTTAGCACTTCATTACATCTTATTGATTTATGTACCCACATATACATATGTTTCATGTGTTTACCTTATCCTGACTCTTGGTCTGGATCACTACCCTTTAAGTGAGATAATATGTGAGACAGCCTCCTGTACTCTCTGATGCAGAGTAGGAGCTCAACAGAAACTATGTATTATATTGCTTTTCTACCTTACAGCATTTATCATATTTCTAGGCAACCAATAAATAATAACATGTTTTTAACTGATTAATTGATCAGTTGATTGAATATAGTATTTGATTTTCTGGAATGTTTTCTATTTCTCGAGAACTTTTATCATATATCTGGTTTTTCCCTCTGTAAATGAAGAGACAACTAGAAAAAATTAGCTAATCCATTTGGGCAGCTTATAATGATGTTCTCAAAGGAGAGGTGGGAGAGAAAAATCTACTCTGAGTTTCAACACTGACAGTATGTGTGAAGGATTCTTTTTTCCATTTCTAATTGAATCTTTTAAAAAATATTTTTCCAAGTAAAAAATTTGGAAAAGATGAAAAACCTAACACTCAACATTGGAATCATTTTGCCTTATTTCTTAAAAGTCTCTCTCCCTAAATATTGGGCTGGCCAAAAAGTTTGTTCTTTTTGGCCAACCGAATATAATTTGTTTTACAAAATTGGAATCATAGAATCATCAGATATAATTTTTCATCTTTTTTCATTTACTACTGTAGCTTTATCATTTAGTTAGATCATTTATATGTGCTTAGAGAGTATGATTTGATAGCTATAAATATCCTATTATATGGATATATAATATTTTATTTAATTATGCTCCTACCTTGATGACATTTTCATTTTTTTTTGTTTTTTTCTGTTGGTTATAATGCTTTGATGAAAGCATTTTTAATGCTTTTTAAAAAAGCATTTGGATGCTTTTTTAAACCTACCCTTCTTCTCCCATATTCCAAGCCTCCCATATTAAATGCACATGTTTTTAGGATGGTGAGCTCATCATATTGACTTTAGTTGAGGCTAAAGAGTTTTGCTCTCAAGGGTGGAATCCTACTGAATGGAAGGGGCATTCTCTGTGTGAATCTTGGGGAAAGAGGTGTTGGACTTAAACCAAGATGTAGGACTTAGGCAGGCCCCCTCTCAGTGGGCCTTGTTCTCTTTTGTCTGGACTTGAGAGAGCTTCTGGAGGTAGAAGGAAGACAGCTTCTGCCACACGGTAGCGAGCAAAGTCAGGAGACCTCCTTGGGAGCAACAAGCTGAAGATGAGCAAATTACACCTTGTAGACTATACCTGTGGCTTTAAAACTTGCTTTAAGTTGATCCACAGTGAGAAATACATTTTATATTGGAACACAGTAAACACACACTTACCTACACACACACAACCAAAACAAAAGCTTTGCAGAACAGTCCTTACCCTTTTATATGTATTATGCCCACTGATATTTTTTTTTCCTTTATATTCCTTTTTCTTCTTTAACAAATAATTGAAAATTACATATTGATGGTTGTGTACAAATTATACGTAGCAGTGTTTTTGAACCTTGCATAAATGGAAAAATAGTGTACACATTATTATATAGCTTCTTTCTTTTAAATTTAACATTATATTTTTGAGATATACTGCTTTGTAGTATTCTACCCTATGGATATTTCTTTAATCAATCTTCTATTTAGAGACGTTTAGGTTGCTTGTTTTTTTGTTTGTTTGTTTTTTCTTGCATTATGCGGGCCTTTCACTGTTGTGGCCTCTCCCATTTGCGGAGCACAGGCTCCGGACGCGCAGGCTCAGTGGCCATGGCTCACGGGCCCAGCCGCTCCGCGGCATGTGGGATCTTCCCGAAACGGGGCACGAACCCGCGTCTCCTGCATCGGCAGGCGGACTCTCAAGCACTGCGCCACCAGGGAAGCCCAGGTTGCTTGTTTTTTATACTTTAAGGCTCTTAACTGGTGTCAAACTGTCCATCAGGAAGATAGTTTATCTATACTTCCTCAGTATTTTATGAAATGCCCTAGTAGCTAGATCCTCATCAATACTGGGCATTATATTCTTTTTTAAAAAAATTGATTGATTGATTGATTGATTGATTGCCACATTGGGTCCTTGTTGCTGCATGCAGGCTTTCTCTAGTTGCGGCGAGCCAGGGCTACTCATTGTTGCGGTGCACGGGCTTCTCATTGCAGTGGCTTCTCTTGTTGTGGAGCATGGGCTCTAGACGCGCGAGCTTCAGTAGTTGTGGCACGTGGGCTCAGTAGTTGTGGCTCACGGGCTCTAGAGTGCAGGCTCAGTAGTTGTGGCACACGGGCCACAGCATATGGGATCTTCCCAAACCAGGGCTCGAAACATTGTCCCCTGCATTGGCAGGCAGATTCTTAACCTCTGCGCCACCAGGGAAGCCCCTGGACATTATATTCTTAAATTTTCTTCTGATATAGGGCCTTAGCAGATAAATTATATAGTTTACCAAAAAGGATACTGATGAAATTATCCTTATTCCTACCGCCTTTTCTGCTAAGCTAATAATTTTTAAAATTTGGCATTGATATACAAACATATTGGAAGGGGAAAATGACATTTCATTTTTAAAGATGCATTTATTTGCTTATTGAAAAGATTGAGTTTTTAAATATGTTTCTTGGCTATTTAAACTTTCTTATTCCTAATTGTAGTAGTTTTACTCCTTTGTACTTTTTGCCCCTTTTTAAACTTTTCTATTGAAGCCAACAGTTAAGTTAAAAGATATATATTTGGGCCTTTTAAACAGACACCATTGTTTGTCAGTTGATCAAGTTCAAAAATGAGTATCCTTTCTTCCAGAAGAATAGGACTTGTTTCAGAGACTTTTCCACACCCTTCATTTTGTGGAAATTTTACGTAATCTTGCCCTGGGTTTTGGTGGCATGGGGGCCATCATCTCGGGGCTAGGAAATATTCATCTGTGTGCCCCCTCAAGTCTTTTGTTTCTAATATAAAAACTTTGAGAAGTTGTCATTTACCCTCAGTAAAACGTTCCTTTTCCCTTAGAATCAGTCTTTGGAGACAGTTGCATACTGAAACATATTCCTTGTATAAAAGTGGCTGGTGTGAAATCTGCTTTGGTTTTAATTCACCAGACCAATGGGCAGACTAGCTTTTCATGTGCTTTTTTAGATTTCAGAATTTCCTTCCTTACAAAAGGGGGAAAGGATGAAAGTTGTTTCACACAGCATCATACTGGAAGAGAACTACTGAGATTGGCAGGTTGTAAGTTTCTTCTCATCTTTCTGGGAATAGATAGATTCTCATAGTATCAGTTCCATGAAAATTAGAGACGTGACCTAAGGAAGAAACCAAAATTGGTTTTCAATTTTTGACCTACTTTGGAGCTGACTTCTAAAATATTAAATGAAGAATTGAGCTGGATGCTGTTTTAGCACAAAGAAATAGCCCTTTTGTTCCAGAAGGGTTGATGTCCTTTGAGAGGTCTGGTAGCTGACATTATTATCGTCATGTCTGAACAATGCTTTTTCACCATTACGTATAACTTTTTGTTTGTTTTCTGTTGTTCTCTTTCCTTCTTGGAAATGATAAAATGAAGATATCAAATATACTTCCAAGCAACCCTCTCTCAAGGGAGAGAGGAGAATCCAATATATGTGGTCAGTACAAATTGCAGAAGAGGATGTGTGCATGACAAAGAAAATGAGCTGGTGGCCACCCTAAGGTTGGTTGTGATGCCTGGACCATGCCACATGGATTTTGATTTCAAAATTTAGAAAAACTAATCTTACATGTGGTGTTAGGGAGCATTGTCACTAATGTGTCTACTGTCTGGCTCAGGATAATGTTGTATTTAGCCATCACCGCGGTCACTCTAACAGTGCCCAGCACAGTGTAAAGCACATAGTATTGCTTAATGCACACTTGTTGAATTGAACTTGTGGAATATTTTTACAAATAATGTTATTTATTTATTTATTTATTTATTTATTTATTTTTTTTTGCGGTATGCGGGCCTCTCACTGTTGTGGCCTCTCCCGTTGCGGAGCACAGGCTCCGGACGCGCAGGCCCAGCGGCCATGGCTCACGGGCCCAGCCGCTCCGCGGCACGTGGGATCCTCCCAGACCGTGGCACGAACCCGCATCCCCTGCATCGGCAGGCGGACTCTCAACCACTGCGCCACCAGGGAAGCCCCAATAATGTTATTTATTGAGAACTTGGTGTCATGCACTGTACTAAACACTTGGCCTTTGTTAGTTCATGTAATCCTCAGTCTTATCATTATCCTTATTTAATGGGTGAAGTAATTAAGGCAGGAGGTTAAGTAACTTTTCCAACTAAGTAGTGGGAATAGGATAAATCCAGGCAATCTGACATGCATGTCCTACTTTTAAACTATGCTATAAATTACTCTCTAATTTTATTTGTAGTCTATGGAATAAAATCATCACAAAAACCTTTTAAAAATCACATTTATTATTTGGATTATGAGCTACAATACTATGATTTTGTTATCTAAAAAGGCTTTTATCTAAGATAACCTCAGAAAATTGGATTCTGTAAACAGAGTGTATGGAATGTTGGAAATGCACGTTATGTGATGAGTGTCTTCATTTAGGGATAAGAGAACCAATCAACTCTGTTTGTTTCCATTTCTGCTTTCATTTCCATTAACGTGTTCATATAAATGGAAGTAAGCTGTTAAAAATCATAAGAGAGCGGAGTACATATTCACCAGCGGAGCATTCACCATCTAAAACCAGAATAATAAGTCAGCAACTGTTGGCTAGTTAACAAAATCACATTCTTGTGGGTGAAGTGTTGAGAAAAGTAGTTAGCGTGATACTTTTCTTTTTTTTTTTTTTACACTATCAATAACAACTGTTATCATATCAACTGCCTCCATGCTGTCTCTACTTGGATGTCTAGTAGGCATTTTAAACTTCACATGTTTATTATAGAACTCTTGATTTCTTCTTCCCAAATCTATTCTGACTCTGGTCTTTCCCATATCTATAAATGGCAGCTTATATTTATCTAGTTGCTCAAGACGAAAAATCTAGGAATCCTCCTTAACTCCTTTTTGTCTCTCACCACACATATCAACCAATTCTGTTAGCTAAACCTTCAAAATATATCCCAAATCAGACCACTTTTCATCGTCTCCCCTGCTAACTACCAGCTATATCTCTAGGTTGCACTCCTGCAGTATCTCCTAACTGGTCTTGCTTCCCACATTTGCCCTATTATAAAATTCACATATATTTTATAATATTATAATATAAAACTTTATAATGTGTGAATATTATAATGTAAATATATATAGTGTAATTATATTGTGTAAATATACATACATAAAATTTTAAGAATCTGTCAGATCTTTTCCTTGTTTAATTTCCTCTCATATTTTTTTGTGTCCCACTGAGAATTAAATCTAAACCATTACCACTGCCTGAAAGCTCCTGTGTAATCTGGTCCCTGAATACCTCTCTGATCTCTGCTCTGATCACTCCTACCTTGCTCAGTCCTCTCTACCTGCCTTCTTGATGTTCCTCACTAAACTTAGTTTATTCTTGCCTTGTTTGGACCCATGTTCTCAATATCTTCCCAGAGCTCATTACTGCCTTTTGTTAGGTCTCTGCTTAAAAACCTTTCTCATCTGACCACCTTATCTAAAATCACATCTCCTCCACACCCTTTATCCATTTATCCTGAGCCTGCTTAGTTTTTCTTCACTGAATTTATTACCGGGTTGATGTTCAAACTAATTAACAACTGGGGCAGCACCAACACTGACCAATCAGAAGAGATGTCAATGGTTACACTTTACTGGGTACCTTCTGACTGAATATCAGTTATAACTGCCTGATATTTATTATGTTATATACTACTCCTTTATTTATATCTCTTTCCTCCTCCCCAATACAAGCACCAAAGAGCAAGAACGCTGTCTTGTACCTGCCTATAGTAGGGGTCAATAAATATTTGTTGAATGAATAAATGAAGTGCTAAAAGCAGATATGTTAATTTGATCATGATATTCATATCAAAGATTGTTGATGTAATACATACATGATCTTTGGGATATATAGGCTGCTTTGGAGGTCCTTGATCTTGAAGGTATCACAAAAATTTTTTTCAGTTTCTTAAAAAATATTTAAAGTACATAAACAATATAACAAATACATGTACAACTACCACTTAAAATTAACGGTGGTAGCATATTGTTTTTGTTAAGCTTTAAAAAAAAGAAACATTACTGACCAAGTTGAAATCATCTTTGTCTCCATGGCCTGACCCATTTCTTGCCTCCCTCTCCCAGAGGGAACCAGTGTCATAAATTTGCTATATTTCCTTCTGGTCTATCTTTTAATATTTTTTATACCAAGCTTGTATGTTCATAAACAAGATATAGTTTTGATTTGGGGCTTTTTAAATATTACCATCCTGAAAAATCTATTCTGTAACTTGCTTTTTTATTTAACAATATTTTTGTAAATTATCCATTTGATCTGTATGATCTTGTTCATCCATATAAAAAATATACATTCCATTGTATAAATACATTCTTCATTAGTGGTAATTTAGGAAGTTCTTTTCTTTTTAGTTTTACAAGCCACTCAACAGTAAAAAAATTTTGTACCCATATCTTGATGCATATGAACAAGAGTTTTGTTTTTCCCAAGATATACACCCAGTAGCCAATCTGTTGGTTTATAAAGTATGGCATTTTCATCAAATACAGTTGCACGCTTTACATTCCTACCAGCAGATTATAAGGATTCTCCTAAGTTTTGTTTTGTCTTGTTTACTGATATGCTTCCTCTTATTGTGTATTGAAAAAAGTTTAAGGGCTTCCCTGGTAGCGCAGTAGTTGAGAGTCCGCCTGCCGATGGAGGGGACACGGGTTCGTGCCCTGGTCAGGGAAGATCCCACATGCCGCAGAGCGGCTGGGCCCGTGAGCCATGGCCGCTGGGCCTGCGCGTTCGGAGCCTGTGCTCCACAACGGGAGAGGCCACAACAGTGAGAGGCCCGTGTACTGCAAAAAAAAAAAAAAACGTTTAAGAAATCATGTTTCTCTTATTGCCTTAGATGTCAGTTCGATTTAATGATCTATTGTCGCCACCATAATCCACTCAGGACTTTTAATAGAACTCTGTGTACCATGGCTCTTAATCTCTTATCTTTTAAAAAATTATTTAATGGTAAATCACTTGGATATTGTATGAGCATCACTAATAAATATTCATAATTATGGATCAATAGGAAGAAACATAAAATTTACAGAAATAAATATTGAGCCAAACTATAAGCTAACTTCTTTGACTAGATTTTTATACAGAAGGCAACAAATTTTAAGAGTGGCATCTTCCACCTAAATTGAAAGGTATACTCTGATCTGTACAACTTATACAAAAATCACAGTTTAAAAAATTATTTTTAGTATTTAGCTGTATGTATTTTTCCCCCAAATCACTGTCTTCATTACTGGACTGTAACAATAGCCTTATAGTGCTTTTAAACTGGACATCCTTGCTTACTTTGCAGATGATATATAAATATTGCCTCTTCCATCACCGGAGTGGCTTGTTTCCTAGATGAAAAACTGAGGGTGATGTGTAACAGTAATAAATTTGGACAGCAAGGGAAGGGTTCCATTTCCAATTAAAACCACAGCCAGGAAGTTTCCATTTAGGCTGACAGTGTAGGTAGATCAGTATACATTTTGTTCATTTGCTTGTTTGTTTGTTGAGAATTGGAATTGTTTTAGGAGTTACAACAGTAAAGGAGTAGCTTCATAGTACTAAGAAAAGGCCAGTTGCCCTTTCTAGATAAGAGGATTCCAGGATCATTGGGTCTTGGGAATTTTTTAATTACTTAAAATTAATTAATTAGTTAATTAATTTTTGTTGAAGTGTAGTTGATGTACAATATTATGTTAGTTTCAGGTGCAGGGGTCTTGGACATTTAGAACCAGGTATTCCTAAGTGGAGTTCTGTAACTTCAGAAAGTGCATGCCTTTAGAGGTATTTTATTTGGAGTCAAACAGTTCTCAAGGTTCAAGTTCCAACTTAATCAAGTTATTTCACTTCTTTGTTCTGAGCAACAGTAGGATAAAGATGTACTTAACACAGTGCCTGGCACGTAGGAAGCGCTCAATAAATGTTAATCATCTTTATCATTGTGATTATCATTTCCATTCGTAAAAAGTTGAAGTCATTCTGGTTATCATTTCCTGCTTTGAGGGGATCTTCTGAATATTTTCCCTTTAGTTTCCCTTTTTGTGAATTGCCTGGCTTTTCCTAATGTTACTAATGGCATCTAATAACTAACTGTGAGGTTCTGGCTCCAAGCCAGGTATTTAAAGTCAAAATAATTTCACAACTGTAGTTTTGAAGTAAATGAAATGTATTCTAAATAACACAGTATTAAAATAATTATTCATGGATGCAATGGCATTTACACTGAGATTATAATGGATCAATGTTTTAACAACTGCACTAAACATGCCTAGCAGCAGCTTAGTAACTCCTTATAAAAACAAAAAAAGTTAAAATAAATAACTGTGAGAAGATAAATAAAACTTATTTTATTAATAAAATATTGGAATGGGCTCAATGTGTTGTCTGTCATGGAGGCCTAGAAGTGAAAGAGAGAAATTTTAGTATGGGAAATGGAAATGCCAGGTCCTAAATCAACTTTTCTGACTGCTGTATCATCCATGTTATTCCCTTCCTCAAAAGCATCCAGTGTATCTCCATCACAGTCCTGATCAACAAGACAAAACATTGTTCATTGCAGCATTATTTATAGTAGCCAAGATGGAATCTGTCTTTGTTATCACAAGACTAGAAATCTAACCCCTAACCCCTTTTCCTCATTGAAACTATTTTTAAAGGCAATTCGACAGCAAGATTTCTTAGACATGCAACTGCCCAGTTATAGTAGGTAGTTGTCCTTACCAATACATTTAACACTTCATTTTGTAATTATTGGTTACTTGTCTCCCTCCACACTGGATTGGAAGCTCCTTGAAGACAGGGAGGGAAGGAACCTTGTTCTCCCTTATATCCCCAGCAATTAGTTTAATGCCTGATACACAGTGGGCCCTTAATATATAGCGGTGGAATGAAGAGTTCTTCTAGCAGTCTGCTTTCTTACATCTCTGCTCTCTCCACTTTTACTTTTTTGTTACTGTCTCTCAATAATCTTTTCTGCCACTTCAATTCTTGTTTTCACTGTCTTTGCCATTATTTATGATATCTAAGTAACCTCGTGGATAATCTGGCAGAAGGTGACCCTCGGGGATATCTTGTGGGAGTATTTAGTTCTTTAACATAGTGGTGTTCTCTCCAGTTAGTTAGTTCAATACTCTGAGTGTTAATGGAATTCCTTGCTCTGCAGTGCCCTGTGTGGGGCATAATGGGAGATAACAATGATAGGCTAGCTTTTGCCTTCAAGCAGCCTTACAAAGTAAACAGCTATTTACAAAGAAGAAGAAAATAAATGCTATACTAGAGCTGTATATAAAGAGCTATGGGAACACAGAGGGGTAGCTTCATAAAGGAGATGGTCTTTGAGCTGAGCTTTGAGGGAAGAGGAAACTGGTCTGACATGGAAGAAGAACGAGAAGGACATTCCAGCTTAAGGAAACAAGCAAAGCCTTGTCTTTAGCTTTCCTTTTAAACTAATTTCCTTTTGTAGCTCTGTCTCAACAGTAATAAATGTTATGATTGTGCCATCCATGAATAAATCTGTTCAGCTGTCCTTATGTTTCCCAATACATGATACTGTAATGTTTTTTATACTTGGCATAATCTCCTACTCTCTAATCTATCAATCATTAAACACAATCATGTAGGTAAAGGTACTTTATAAAAGACAAAGTATAAAATAGGGGAAAGTGCTATACAAAGGTGCTGTAGTTCTTATTACCTATTTATTTGCAAGCTCAGTGGTCACAAATCTTAGGTACTTAACAGAGCACATAGGGATTCAATTCAATACATATTTATTGAAGCCTAACCAAGTAATTTTGAACAGAAAGATCACAATGAACATAGAATTCAAATACAAGCAACTTAACCTGGCCTATGTCCATAGCTCAGATATTCAGAGTGTCTTCCATAATCCTAGCCCAAACCTCAGTTTCCTTCTCCCAAAATACTGATTTGAGACTATATGACATTTTCACTGGCACACTGGATTATTGGTTTTACCACTGATTTCCATTAAAAAACATTTATAAAACTGCTTGAATGCCCTTTTATTTTATTTGCTCTGCAGTGTTCCAGAGCAGATCTTCATAACTCCATGAGCCTGCCTACTGCCATCCTTAGAGTGGCATGAATTTATGCATGATCACCAAGACTCTTTATTCTAAAGAGTCTATCCATAAATGGCAGAACATCAATATTGCATTTTCCCACCTTATTAAATAGTTAGGATGTTTAGTATAAATTGTATATAATTAATTATGATCAATGTTAAAATTCCTAAGGAGTCTAAAGTTCAAATCCCAGCTTTATTATACTAATAATTCATATTTGTATAAAAATAACTTAAAAATGGTTTCATACATCTTGAGTCACGTTAGTAATAATGTATAGGTGAAAAACCCCATTTTACAAATGGAGAAGCTGAGATTTTAAAAAGGTTAAATGACTTGCTCTCAGTCACAATAATAAGTGGTAGATGTTGGATTATCACACGTTTATAAGGCTTCTTCTTTCTTTATTTTCATTAATGGAAATCCACAATCATCATAGAAAATCATAGATTAGGTTCTCATTTCCATTTTAGACTAATGTCAAGGAAAGAAGGACCTCAGCACTAGATTGTATTGTAATATAAATAATTTCAGGAAGCTCTACATTCATGTTTTTGTTGTTTTGTTTGTTTGTTTGTTTTGCTGTACGCGGGCCTCTCACTGTTGTGGCCTCTCCCGTTGTGGAGCATGGGCTCCGGACGCGCTGGCTCAGCAGCCATGGCTCACGGGCCCAGCTGCTCCACGGCATGTGGGATCTTCCCGGACCAGGGCACGAACCCGTGTCCCCTGCATCGGCAGGCAGGCTCTCAACCACTGCGCCACTGGGGAAACCCTACATTCATGTTTATAAGTGGTTATTGATCTATGAAATAAGATACTATATCCAGGATAGTATTTTTCTGATTATGCAAATCCTGTGGTTGTTGTTTTTTATTATTATGGACAGTTTAAAATCTTTCTCTCTGTAGAAAGTTGCAGTATCTTTAACTTGACACGTGGTTCTGTCTATACCTGTTCATGAGCATCTCTGCTCCCTTAAGGAAAATACAAGTGGAACGACTTTGAGGTAATGTTTACCAAGGTCAACAAAATAAGCCCAGTAGTAAATCTGTTTTAAAATAATACTCTTTTGAATTGCATCCTGGTGGAACATAAGAACAAGCACATTGTGTACTTTTTTTTAATATCTGTAGCGTTTCTTTGATCTCTCTCCTATTTAGCTCAATCCTTCAAAGTTGGGACAGGTCTGTCAGTCTCTTGACCATGGAGGGGCAACTCATAGAAACCATCTAGCAACAAAATCTCCAGAAATACCTTGAAATCACTGGCTATTGCGCACGCGCGTTTGTGTGTGTGTGTGTGTGTGTGTGTGTGTGTGTATGTGTGTGTGATCTCATGACATTCTCAATAATTGATCAAATTGGTCACTAATTTCATATGTGCACCATGTTCTTGGCAGACTGAAATTTCCCAAAGCCATCACAAAGTCCTCCTTATGCAGGCTAGCCTTCTTTTCCAACCAAACCTGTACCCACAGATTTGGGTACATATAGTGAAAATAAAACTATCCATTTCAAACAGTTTAATCTACACATGTATTATTTGAGTCTGTAGTCTGTGTATCAAACTGGTCTCTTGAGTATATAGATTTTATAAAGAGTGGTGAGAGTATTTTGGAGCTTTGTGATACACAGTGCGCACTGTCCTTTTGATAATGAAAGTCTATGAGGTGTGCATTTCTATAAGATCTTGGCCACCTGGGAGAAGCAAGCTTGTACTTGAGCAGGGATTCAAGGAAATTTAGATGGAGACTTACTAGTTCTGATAGGACTAGCCCTTGGCCAAGCTCTGAGTTAACAACATTCCATTTACTGCCTACTCTTTGCCTGGTCCTTATACCTCTCCTTACGGGTAGCATTCTCTTGGTGCATCAGGAGGGAGTAGGGGACCTCTAATGGCAAAGGACTTAATAGGAATAATTTGTGCTGTTACTCCTTCTAGAAATGTCTGCATTATTAATAGGATCTCACAAAGAAGTGAATGGCTATCTAATAATGCAGTTTGAAATGGTGAGGTATCTGTTTTAGGGCAAGGAGTACCTCCTGCTTTTTCTTCTCTCTAATACAACAGCCAGGACACCTTGCACCAGCATGCTGTGTCAGAGTTCAACCAGAGAAGCAGAACTTGTAGGAGATACGTATTAAGAAATGCATTGCAGCAAGGTATTGGCTTATGCAATTATTGGCCTAGGCAAGTTCAAAATCATAAGGCAGTCTATCAGGAAGGGCATGCAAGAAGTCTCAGGCATGTTCTGAAGCTGCTGTCCAGAGACCGAATTTCTTCTTCAGGGAAACCTTGGTTTTGCTCTTGGTTTTGCTCTTAACCTTGGTTTTGCTTTTTCCTTTCAACTGATTGAATCTGCCCCACCCAGATTATCTAGGATAATCTCTCTTACTTAAAGTCAACTCATTATGGACTTTAATTACATCTATAAAATACCTTCACAGCAACTCCTAGATTAGTGTTTGAATAGTTGGTGGCCATTGCCTAATGAGTTGACACATCATCACATTGACTCTTTAGAAATACTAAGAAAACCATTTTCATAGTATTTAGCTATTTAGGTTTCTTACATAAATATATACTTTAAGACCTAAAGGAAGTGAAATTGAAAGGATATTAGAACCTAAGGAAGATAAATAAATTATTTCTTAACCATAATTCAAAAAGAGTCATGTACCACAATGTTCATTGCAGCTCTATTTACAATAGCCAGGACATGGAAACAACCTAAGTGTCCATCAACAGATAAATGGGTAAAGAAGATGTGGCACATATATACAATGGAATATTATTCAGCCATAAAAATAAACAAAATTGAGTTATTTGTAGTGAGGTGGATGGACCTAGAGTCTGTCATACAGAGTGAAGTAAGTCAGAAAGAGAAAAACAAATACCATATGCTAACACATATATATGGAATCTAAGGAAAAAAAAAAAAGGTTCTGAAGAACCTAGGGGAAAGACAGGAATAAAGATGCAGACGTAGAGAATAGACTTGAGGACACAGGGAGGGGGAAGGGTAAGCTGGGACGAAGTGAGACAGTGGCATGGCCATATATACACTACTAAATGTAAAATAGATAGCTAGTGGGAAGCAGCCACATAGCACAGGGAGATCAGCTCCGTGCTTTGTGACCACCTAGAAGGGTGGGATGGGGTGGGGGGGAGATGTAAGAGGGAGGAGATATGGGGATATATGTATATGTATGGCTGTTTCACTTTGTTATAAAGCAGAAACTAACACACCATTGTAGAGCAATTATACTCCAATAAAAATATTTAAAAAAAATATTTTTTTCTTGGGCCATGTCTATGTCATGCTTCAAAATTATAATGTGTGACAAATTTCGGTACCCAGGCAATATTTGTTTATCTTTATGATCATCTTGTGGATGATGATTTAATAGGATAATTATAATTAGCAGTCATAATGAATGACAAATCAACTAATTATAAGCAAAAATTATTGTTACTGCTGATACTGGTAAAAAAGCAATTATTTAAATGGCAGGTATAGTATCATTAAGGTTAATAACCAGATACAAAACTAAACATAATTATTGATGCTGATCATCAAAACAAGTTGGAAATGAATTAACTGGATGTATCATTTGGTATCATTTGTGTTTTATTTTAAAAGCAGCTATTATAGGTCAGGTTTAGAAAACACATTATAATTGATCAAGTTACCATTGCTGACCCCCAAATCAAATTTAGGTAATGATTTTTCACATTAGAGGGTATATTTAGGCTCACAATTCTCTTTTCTCTTCTTGGAACTCTTCAGTAAGAATAGGATATTAATAATGGAGCCATTATTACTTGTAGCACCATACAAATATTTAGTGTCCCAACCCATAATTTAATAAGACAAAATTTAATAGTGTTGAAATCTAGCCCTTAGTTTGTGGTAAAATGAGATTGACTGGTCTTATTTTCTCAGTTCCAAACCAGATACCTTTTTCAGCATGACATTTTCTTTATTTCAAATCAATAGCACCCTCTGTGCTCTCTTTAATATTGAAAAGTATTAATGGCTGAGTTATTGACGTTTAAAAATGCTCAGTAAAATTTTAAAGTTTTTTTTCTTTTTTTTAATTGTGTATATGTTTAGCTATAAGACTTCCTAATTTTCTCTATCCATTCTGTACCAGTTCTGAGTTTTGTACTTAGATTCCTTCCATCTTCCTGCAAACAGCTTTTCTCCTCTCCTTGGCCATTTACCCTCTTCTCAAAGCCATTGGCAGAAGGCACTGAAAGGAGATTGAAGACTTGAGATTAAGATTTTTCCTCCCTCCAGATGTCTGGCTGCCTCAAAGACACTGGGTTCTTTTTGGTCTCAGTAGCTTGCACTGGTCTGCCTCTGTGTGTCCCAGCATTGGCTCAGAGGCTTCCTGGCTGTCTTGTGCCAAGCCCCCATGGGGCTCTGTGACTACTGTTATCCTAACATTAGTCACTAAACACCTGCTGCATTTACCGTTCTAAATTCCATTTCCCCATGCCTCATAAACATAACTGCCCATCTACCCTCTGAAAACACACAGCATTGTTTATTTGCTTTAGTTGCTGTGTGCTATTCAGATAACCCTGACTATAAGACAAGCATCTTGCTCCTTGCTTGTTTAATCCTCAAACAACTGTATGAGGTAGGTATTACTGTCCTTGTTTTACACTTGATCACACTGAGACTCAGTGATGTCAAATAACTTTGCCTATCATGACAAAGCTAATGAAGGACTGAGGTGGGATCCATCCCTAATTCCAAAACCTGTACTCTGCCAAGGGAAATTTTGGAGACCCTATAATAATATATTAACAACTATCTTCTATTGAGCACCTACTATGTGTCAGGCACTGTTGTAAGAACTTTTAAATCTGGTAACTCACAACAGCTCTAATAATTAGGTACTGTTATTGCCCCATTTTTCAAATGAGGAAGGTGGGGCACAGAAAAGTTATATAATTACCCAAAGTCACACAACTAGCAAAAATCTTGGCAGTCTGGTTTTAGATTCCTCATATTTAACCTGTATGCCATAATGTATGAAGTCAGAACTCCAGAATCCAAGACTTCAAATCGTCTTATCTGTGCTGTCACTAGGAAAGAAAAGTGAACACTCTTTGGTTAAGGCGTTCTTGGAATGTACAATATTGGCTATGCTTTTAGAAGTTGTCTTGAGAGGAAATAGAATTTTTGTGTAATCAAATTGATTAAGGGTTTGTCTTAAATTGTAAACTGCTTGTCCCATGTCCTCGCACTAGGAACTCTCATAAATTCACTAATTTATACTTGAAAAATACAAAAACCTAGCATTTTAAAAAGGATGGGTACTTGGTTGGATGTTTATAGCGTGTGAAAATAATTTTTCTAGGCAAACTTTACGGTAGAGAATTTGGTAGTATCCTTCTGCAATCTATGTGCTGTGAACTTGACTCTTGAGAATTGCTGCCTTTTTAGAGAAATCACCTCATTCTGAACAGAGGACTTTTCTGTTTCCAGATTGGTATGAGATTGGTACTGGAAAGCTCCATAATAAATTAACTGGTCCCCAAAGAACATCATAATGGCTCTGTAGTAGGAATTGAAATTATACTTTACTTCCAAGCCATTATGTGATATTTGTCAAAGAATCAAGCAGCAGTGCTTCAAAGATTTATTGAGATATACAGAGCCTGGATGTATTTTTTTCAGTGCACCTTAAAACCTCTTCCTAATTCTCTATTCTAGAAGTCTCTTTCATTTTATGCTTTATTCCTTTTCCCCTTTATGCTCTTGTTTTTATTTCTAGGGTTGGATACAGTCTAGTCTATGGTACAGAAAGACTTGTGATTCTTTAGAAATACCAATTTCAAAGCCCTGGCTGAAAGGGATTGGTGTTTCTCTTTTTCAGTAATAGATAAATTGAGTAAGCTGGTAAATTTTTTGCTTGGGGCAGGGAGGCCAAGAAGTGGGCCAAAGCTTCTTTGACAACAAAATATGACCCACAACACTTAGCGTTACCCAGAAAATTATATGCTAAACCTAGCACCCTTCAATAATGCCTCAGCACACCTGATACTGAAGGTTTTACAGCTCTCTGGATCTTAAGGAAGACCATACCCATCTAATGAAAGCAGTGTGAGGTGTTGAAGAAATTCATATTTAGAGCAGTGAAAAACAGTGAGAAAAAAAAAAGTAATCCTTTATTCTTGTCCACCATTCTGAGAGAGAGAAGCAAATCTTAAACCTCAAAAGATTTCATGAAGAAAAGGCCTCAGTGCCACATTGAGTGTTTATTCCCAGTTAGTCCTAGAAGAAAGATTTGAGTTTTATAGTTCCATTTCTGTAGATAATTTAAATCCCATTCTAATTCCTTCAGGATTTTCTGATCTTAGTTAATCAATGCGTTATACTAGTCAATACTACAATTGGAAGAGGAAAATTGAGTCCTGTTCAGGATTAATGTGGCATAGAAAGTAATATGTACTATATCCCACTGCAGAAAGATATGTCAGGATTGTTTTTATTTAATATTGAGGTTTTAGTCTTCTGAACAAACAGAAACTATAATTTTAGTCCAATCACCAAAACAGTACTTGAGTAGTATCTGGGTTTGAATCATCTATATTTAATAATGGCATTTATTATTTCATGCCACATTTTATTTCTGTTCTTCACAATAACCCTATGAGGTATCTATCATTATCCCCCATTTATAGATGATACAAAAGAATCAAAGGAGTTCAGTAATTTGTCCAGGGACACAATGCTGGTGTCTGAGCTGAATTTCCACTATGGAATCTAGCATTTTTGGCTGGGTGCTTGTCCATTAGTTTACTGTGCTAAACTATGCATGTCTTCTTGCTATTTTTCTTTAATTCTTTGCTTTCTTGTCCCTCTCCTTCTTCTCTGACAATTTTTAGAAGCCTTTTAGTTCTCCTGTAGAAGCTATAAGTCTATTTTTATTAATAAAGATTTCCCTAACCATCTCCCACCCTCCCTGAAAGTCTGATTTTTATGACCTCCCAAAGTGCTCCCGTAACATCCTGTTTATGCCTGTGATAGCATTTACTACACTGTACGGTGATCTCCTGTTTGTTTGTGCAGTTCATCTAAGAGCAAGGATCTCATTCTCTATCTACATTATAACTTCCTGGGGTGTTTTTAAGAAATGCCCATGTTTGGGACCTACCTTTGACGATGAAGTTCACAGATTTTTTTAAAGTGCCCAGGTAATTTTGATGCAAGTTCAGAATTGAGAACTAAATATTAACCTATAAATTCTTCAAGGGTGAGGATAATTCAACCATATGCCCCCAATTTAGTACCATCCCTGTTACATAACAGATACTTAATAAATAGTGGTTGGCTGAATGAGTGAATGAACGAAATTTAAAATGCTGACTTACTATGATTTTAGCAACATAAATATTTATTTGAGTAATATATAGTTGATGAATGCATGAGTGCTGGAATATCTTTAAGTATTTAAGAGCAATTATAATACTAGCTTCAAATTCAGGTAGTGCTTTCTGATTTTCAGAAGTAAGCTGTACTTGCCTAGCAAACCTCAGCACACTGGTTCTTCTAGGATGCTTCCTAAGAACTCCAAATTCAAGAAAAAGCAGTTTACTGGGATGAATGAAGTGCAACAATAGTGCAATCAGAATGTGAGGTTTCTTTGCAAGTCTATCCTGGGATTTGAAGGACCTTTACCTACTGGTGTGTTATATGCTGCTCAACTTCTATGTCAGGAAGCAAGAGGCATTTTAGAATTCAACAACCTGCAGAGGCATCCTGGCACCAGCACACAGCAGACTACTGCCTTGGGCAACTTAATAGGAGAAATTGATTCTTACCCTAGGTAGCCATCAGGATATTACTAGATTTCTTAGAGCAATAAGAACGTTAAGTGGGGTTTCTAGGACTGTAATATATCCTTCAGGTCTCATTTCAATGGCAATCAATGCTCATAATCCTTCTTCCAAAGCACTGGAAAACATGCTGGTATAATTAATGTCACTGAGGTACTGTTCTTCCCTTTGCTTTCTGTTTTTTTTTTTTTTTCCCCTAAGAAAGTTAGGCAGGTTTTAAGACAGATGTCTTCTATGAAAAGCTATTACATAATTTGAAACAAAAGGCTAGTCTCTAATAATTGTGGGGTGTTGGGGGACAATGAGGAAATTTGCTTGAATGAGATCAATCATAGAAATTCTTTAGGGCACCATATTTCAACTTGGCATGCAAATTCCAAACTCATTTACCCAATGCATGGTGAGAACCACAAGTATTTCTAAGGCCAGTTTTGTAAAGATTCATAAATTTGTCAGTTGGTTATGTCTCTGCATGCGATCATAAGTAATTTTAGTGTTGACAAGTACAGATTCTTGCTGGGGGTTATTGAAATTAAATTCAGCAATCCAGGACAAATCAATAGCTACTTATTGAGGGCCCACTGTTTTCAAGGCGGGGCACTTAGAGGGGAAGGAAGTTGATTGAGTAAGACAAGTTTCCTACCCTCAAGGAACTTTCTGTTGGGTAGGAAAAGTGTAGCTTTTGATTGTAAAATAAAGTCTTGTTGCAAAGAAACTAATGGTTTATAGAGAAACACAATGGTAGGGGAGCTTGATTTATCAAAAGTTAAGTGGTTGCCCATTCCCTGTGGATGCCCTTTTTTTCCTACGTAACTGCTATCAACAACTCTTTTGATACGGGAGGTATTGGAAAAAAATATGATGCATACATTATTTCTTTCTGAAATTGAAGTAAAAATCACTATGCATTTCCATAGACATGAAAAGCGTACTTTTACCCTAAGTATCTGAATCTGAGATTCTTTGAAGAAAGAATTTCACTGAATTAGCCCTTATAAATAACACAGTTGTATGGATCCTCAACTAAGGAATTCAAAGATTGCCTATACTTAAGGTGGTTATGATATAACGACTTAACAATTTTTCGACTTTACAATGGTGCAAAATCAATACGTACTCAGTAGAAACCGTACTTCAAGTTTTGAATTTTTATCTTTTCCCAGCTCGTGATGTGAGGTAGGATACTCTCTTGTGATGCTAGGCAGAGGCAGCGAGCTGCAGCTCCCAGTCAGCCACGGGATCACAAGGGTAAACAACCAATACACTATAACCACCAGGTATCCACACAACCATTCTGAGTTTCACATTCTGTACAGTATTCAATAAATTACATGAAATATTCAACACTTGATTCTAAAATAGGCTTTGCGTTAGATAATTTTGCCTAAGTGTAGGCTAATGTTAAGTGCTCCGAGCACATTTAAGGTAGGCTAGGCTAAGCTCTGATGTTCGGTAGGTTAGGTGTGTTAAATGCATTTTCAACTTATGACATTTTCAACTTACAATGGATTTATCAGGACATAACCTTATTGTAAATTGAGGAAGATCCATACTCATTTGCTTAGCAAAGTACAAATCTTAACATCATCATTATGTGCATTAGCTCACAGGAATGAACTATATACGCTCTTATTGTAAAGCTTAAGGATCTTATCTGAATTGAGGTGTATTGAAAATTTGCAGGTTAAATACAATGCTGCATTCATTAAAATGGATAAACAGAAAATACTTTTTTCACAATCTATATTTGCAAAGGTTTCTGATTTTCATTTACCACATCCAGGTTACTGAAAATGCTGCCATTTCTTCCTAACTGGTTCTTTCATTCAGTCCTTATTGCCATTTGCCTTGTTTGGTGCCTTTTTACCTCTCATTTGAACAAATGTACATAGTCTAAGGCAGAGTTTCTTAGCCTCAGCACAAGTGACGTTTTGGGCCAGGTAGTTCCTTATTGTAGGTGGCTATTCTGTACATTATAGGATGTTGAGTGGCATGCCTGGCCTCTACTTACTAGATGCCAGTAGCACACACCTCCAGTTGTGACAAACAAAAGTATCTCCAGACATTGCCGAATGTCCCCAGAATTGCCCCAGTTGAGAACCCCTTGTCTAAAGCAGCTTCTTAAGTTTTCTTCCACAGTCTCTCCTCTGTTCATGATAGCTGCCATTTTAATAGTTCTATGCCTTGCTTTTATTATGTCACTCCCATGCCCCCAAACTTCCAATGACTTTTTACCCTCATATTCAGACCTTTTTATCACCCTCATCCCTGTCTTTTTGTTTCATTTTTGACAAAGTACTAACGTACATGTTAACAAATTAAAGAGCACAGAAAGAGTGATGAAAAGCAAGTTGCCTGCTCTACCCCTCCCTACAGTCTCTGGTTTACTTCTAACAGTTTTCTCCAAAACTCTAGATACAGTTATACTTCTGTTTATTTGACTTAGCAATTTTAGGCAACATCTGTTGGCTTTCTGTTTTAAAGTTGGGGTTGTAGCTCAGTTATGTAATTTGCCATTTTCCCTCCCTTCTTTCCATTTTTTGACATTGAGGTGATCATTTATAGTCATATATGTATCCTTTAAAAAATAATATATTACTGGTCAGTCAACTTTCAGAACCGCAATGTACCCTCTGAAGCTGGGTGGGACTAGAGACCCTGTTGATAATATCTTTCAACCCTTCCACATAGTAAGATGAGACCTTCATTTCTTTTGCTTTTTCTTCCCCTCTTCCACTTTCTGTCAGCTATACTTTTATTTACGTTACCATTTACAATGTAGACATATTCATTCAGCCTTGCAAATAAAACCAAGCTTCTGTGCTTTATTCTCAGATTGACTCTTTAAGTTGAAAGCCAGTAAGCCAAATTTACATTACTATGATTACGCAAATATTTTTCAATGCCAGGTCAAGTAGAGAGCTATAATTTTATTTTCTTCTCTATAGGTCCAATGTCATGATCTTTGCATCACTTGAAGGAGAATGATCAGTGTCAATGTCAGATAAATTCTTTCTTCAACTCTCATCAACTGTGAAAGATCACACCATATTTTACATTAATTCATAAATAGCCTGTATCTTTCTTGTGAGTTTTTATTTGTCTTGTTTCTTGTAGTATTTGCCTATTTTTATTCATCACATTCTTACATTTATCATCTCTATCTCTTTCCCCACACGCTTAGCCCTGTGCTTGGAGATTCCCTTCATTGTTTTTTCTAGGTGGGACCCATAGTTTTCTGGATACCATGTCTTTCTAATTTTTGTTTTATCTTCCTTTTTCTAGGGTATAGGTTCAAGTAACTTGCAAGAAAAAGCATACAAGGAGTAAACTTTGTATGGGTCCTTGTGTAATGAAATATTTCCCTCACCTTGGTTGATAGATTGGGCATAGACTTCTAAGTTAAAAAATATTTTTGTTCACAATTCTAAAGGTACAGTTAGACTCAGTCCTGCTGAAAAAACATATGTTTTTTTCTTTTTTAGTTGACATATTTTTGCTCTCTTATATTTGTTGTCACTATATTAGGCCATGGTCACATACAACCCCCAAATCTCAGTGACTTGCAACAAGTTAGCTGTAGGTTGGCTCTAACTTGGCCTCATAAGTCTTCTTAAGTATAGGATCTAGACTAAAGGAATAGCTCCTAGCTGGTAATGCTCACTTCTTGACAAGAGAAAGGAATTATGGTAGAACCAAATGTTGACACTTAAAGCTTCTGCTTATGTTATTTCCACTCTTTCTAAGATAGTCACACGTCAATCCCTGACACCAACTGGGCAGGAAACATTCCCTCCAAGCCTCGTCCTTCTGTAGCCCCATGCTTCCCACAGGGAGGAGTCCCAGGGAGGGTCCCCAAGGGATGGGGGACAGTGAATAAGTAGGACCAGTAATACAATGTACCACAGTCTGGGAAGATTTCAGGGCTTTCTTTTTATTCTTGGTGTTCTGAAAATTTATGATGATCTATTCAGATGGTTCTTTTATTCATTTGTTGTTCTGGGCACTTGGTAGAACCTTCCAATCCAAAAGACTCATTCCCTTCTTGTGGGAAGATTCCTCAATTATCTCTTTAGTAACTTCTCCTTCCTGTTCTTCACTCATTCTTCTAGAAATTAAACTGCATGAATTATATGTATCTTTTTATTTTTGTCAATAAAACATGTACTCCATTATTTTAGCTTTTTGCTCTATGATGTTTTTCCAGGCATTTATTTTCAATTAATTTTCTAAAAAATTGGCAATAATAAATTGTTGTTTTGTTTTTTACTCAAAATATTTTGTTCTTGTTTTATGACTATAAAATATTTTTGAATTTCTGAGATGAATTGTATTGTTCTTTTCTGTTTCCTGAATTATTTCCATTTCTCTCAAGCTGTACTTTTCTGCTTGCTTATCTTAGTTCTTTTTTCAAGTGTTTCTGACTAAAAGCACTGTGAGGAAATAAAGTCTAGTTTGGCCTTAGGAAGTAGCAAGTCAGGCACTGACTGTTCCATATGCAAGAATGCAAAGGCTCCACTTTGAGATTCACATAGGAGGCTTATCTTTGCCCAGTTAACTCAAGGTCCTTTGCAATTCTTTCCACCTACACTCCAGAGAGTGCTTTACATTTTCCTGTCTAAAGACAGGAATATGGATTGATATCCACCCTTAGCAACAATATAGGAATTGTGTTAAAATATATGCTTCTCTTTGAAGAGCCCATTAAGAAATGAAAATGTATTTGCATTTCTATAAGGTTGTGACTTTCATGCAGTTTGTATTTTATACTGGTAATGAAGCCTCAGTCAACCCTTTAACTTAGTAGGCCTAATAATTAAGCTGGTCTGGCTTCTCTGTGCTCCTTCCCAAAGTCAATGTGAATGTCACAATTCGATGAAGGGCCCTAGAGCGCAAGCTTTCAGTTCTTTGAAATCTAAAATTAATGGTAATACATTTTACATCAAGAAGCAGTAAAAACATATAAACATAAATGTGCCTTTAACTAAAATGCATACCATGTACAGAGCAATTTTATATTTTGTTTTTTGTTTCAGGTTTAAAAATTCTGATCTAGACTTACAAAACTTGTTTTATGACTCACTTATCATTTCATAGTGTGAAAAACAGCGCTATAGGACATGGTCCTAGGAATTAAATAAAAATGGTCTCTGGGTTTTCAAATAGATGTCACAAAATCCCTTCTCTGAAATTATTTTCTTTATTTTTTAACATAATTTGAAAACTCAGTCTTATGTGTATTTAATATAACAATTCTTAGCAAGCTTTATTATCTGGGTATTTTCTCCAGAACTCAAACTTAGAGGAAAAAACACAAAACTACATAAGTGACCTAATCATTGCCTAGTACAGTAATGGAAATATATGGTCATTGTCCTTATTAGGATATTTTGTGGTCAGTGTTGCCTGTTTTTTTATGGCATGGAATTTACAACATATTTCAAACAATTTTCATAAAAAAGGTTTAAGCATTATTGCTTGATTTTGGTCCACTTTTGTATCTTGAAGTCCCCCTAAAGATGGCCAGAAACAAATAGCCCAAAGACTGTGCTGCAGATGCCCCTTTGGCAGGTGGCTGCTCATGCCTAAAGCTCTCCTTAATATTTTGGTGAAAAATAGTGTATCACCCTTGCACAAGATTAGTTGAGCACTCTTTAAGATTGATTAAAATCTGGAACTGGCAGAGAAAGGGATTCAACAAAAAACATGAGGCAAGTACTGTTATATTATACAGAAAAAGAATTCTGTATTCAGAACTGCTTTCTTAGAAAAGTAGAGACATGGCAGTGAATTCTAAATCAAAAATCCATTTCAGTGAAATAACCCACGGCTGAAAAGTAACTGTGAGCACACCCATGGTTAACATCAATTAATTATGTGTTGAGTAAATGATGGTTTGTTTTCAATTGTTATTTGGGGAATTGAGTACCTTTCAAGTAGCTAGAAAGTTATATAAAGAGCACAGTTTTAAGTGGGTTCTGTTATGCTACAGAAAAATCTTAAATGTTGGTTAACTTGTATGAAAGAGAATGTGAAATACTCCTAGGTTTTTTTTTTCATCACTGTGGGTAGGCAGAAAGATGGCTTTTTAAAGTTTTCCAGAACCCTTCCAGAAAGGTGTTGTTGAGGATTCCTTTAAGTAATAGCCACACAAATAATCACAGATTACAGTATCATACAACTCCATTAAGTAGGTGAAGGAAAATTGCAACATTTTCATTTTAATGAGATGTCAGTTCCCTCCCTTGCTGTACCATGCATCTTAATGTTCTTGTTGTCTACACTGACTTGGGGCTCCAAGGCTCTGTCATTACTTGGCAATTCCTTTCTCTAATTTCTTGTGACACAGGATCCTTAAATCCACAAGAAATGTGAGGTGAGGCAGAGAGAATTCCTGCAGACTGACTTGCTATATGCAGAACATTCATTTGCATTATTCATTAGATAAGAGCACTGATTTGCATCTCATTCTGGTTGTCTCCTTTAGCTGAAAAAATACTGGAGAACTCTCCATATTCCCCCATTTTTTTGTAATAATAATTATTATTAGGTGAATTAAGCTTGATTGCTATCCTAGATTTTGTCCTGCACCATCTGCAATTTCTCTTAAAAAAAAAACCAACCCACACCCTAAACACTTCCAAATTCCCAAACCAATGCGCATTTTCCCCTTTCTGTTGAAAATATTTGAAGCTTTAACATTTGATGAAAGATCTGAATACATAATATATTTTATTGAAATGCAAAATGAGACATTTATTTATGATCTATATCTTACATTAGGACTGGGAAGGAGGAGGGGGTGGAAAAAAAAGTATAAGCACAAGTACTTCTTCCCAAATCTCATTTTAGAGAAATTTCTTAGCAACAGAAACATGCCACAAATTAGAAGATACTGCTGGTAATAAATTCTTCCCTTTTTGGTGGTCAAATCCAAGTGATGAAAATTTGCTTTTCATTTTCTCTTCAGAAGCAATGGCCAATTAAGATTATAGCCCCATCATAATCAAAAAAGTACTCAGGAATGTTCTACTAAGTGGGTAGAGGTCTGTGTTGGTCTCAAGAGCTCCTGTGTTAGGTACAAGAAAAATCATAAAATATCCTTCTTTTCTTGGTCTGTAGTCTCAATTCCCCAAGGTTGCAGTAAACTTCCCAGCACTTGCCAGTTCCTTGGCACAGGTGTTGTAGGGCCTTATTTATGTTCTCTAGAAATTTTCTGGGATTATGAGGTATGAGCTCTACAGGAGACTCTGATCTGCAGTTGCATGTTCAATTGGAACCACTGGTGCATTGACAAAGGAGAAGCAGGGCATCGTGTGCATGGCAGCCTTCTTTATCCTTCTCAAGAGAGAAGGGAGCAGAGGAGTCAGAGAAGTCTTCTCCCTGCTGATTTGTTACAGTTCGGTTGCCCCCTGAATAAATGATGGTATTCTATTGAAGGCTGCAGCGAATCTAGGTCACAGATCAATCGTATCCAAAAATGAAATAGAATTCCTATGGTATTAAGGTGACATTGTAACTAGAAACATGGCGTCTGGCAGGCTGGGATGGTTTGTTTTGAATAGAGATTTTTACAAATTGCACATTGTTTCATCAACACAGGTAACAGAAGATTGAATCGATTCTTTTGCTCTGCCTTTTCATATCTCCCAAAGGCTTTAATTCACTCGTGGAAGAGATCATCACTAACATTTATTATCCTCGTTCATGAGGTACCCCCACACACAACTGCTGTTTATTCTCGTCTGGTTCCTGTGATTAATGCTGTGATGCAAAACAGCTACTTCTGTTCTTTATGGCCGAGTCTGTCACACTGCAGTGTTTAAGGCTTTTTGGCATCCTCCTAAGGAACACCATTTTTGAAATAGCCCTCATTTGTATAGGACTGACTCTGGAATCCAATCCAAGGTTTGATTTTTGGCCAGTGACCGGTTAGGTCAACTTCAAATTGTGTTTTTCTTGCAAGAGTGATTGTTTAAAGATATTTTTCCACTTCAAGCACTCAGTTTTTTTTTTCCAAATAATAAAGTTCTTTTTCAGTTATTTAACTAGGGCCAAATGGCCTTTCAAAGTAACACATTAATATTAAAAATTTGGGGCAGCTTATGCTTAGTTGTATCAGTTTTGGGTGATCATGCCATTTGGAGGACAGCAGTCCTTTGTTTTTGTTAATGTCATAATGGGCCTGTAATGCCACGCTTTATAAAAAATGTTGCTGGTGAGCTGTTGCCATTATAGAAGTCTTATTGTGGTTTTAGAATCCTGAATGAACTAAGGAGATTACATTCGAATGTCTCACACACATTCCAAAAATAACATGGCCAAAAGACAACTGCGATCTCCCATCTTTCTCAATTCCTCTCCCTCCCCCCAAAACTATCTCTGATCATCTCAGCAAGTGGTATCACCTTTCCCCCATTTGCCTAAGCCAAAACCTGGTAGTCATCCTTGATCCCCTCCTACTCTTACCCTTGTGATCAGATTACTATTGCTGTATAACAAACCACCTCAGAATTCAGTGGCACGAAGTAAAGAAGAGTGGTGAATGGGATGAAAGATATTGTTGTAGCCATCTTTGGTAAATACTATCAGCCACTGTTCACCCTTTGTCCATAAGTATTCACATCTTTTTGCATGCAAAATACACCAGATCCCTCCCTCAAAATTCCCAAAGTCTCATCTTACCACTGTAAGTCTGGGATGTTGTCATACAGATCAAATCCAGGGGCCAGGGAGGCTCTGTGGATACAGTTCTTCTAGCATGTTTCTCCTCAGTCTCTAAAGAGCTGTGGCTAAAAGATTCCAATTACCTTTCTCCCATATACCCAACATGCAATGGGGTCAGGCATAGGATAACAACTACAAACATTCCTGTTTAAAAAAATAAAAAGGGGAGGAGGAATGGGAGGCACACAGCCGTCACTGTTCACTGGCAGTTCTGAAATCCAGTTGGGCACGTCTTGTTGGTCTCTTAATAAGGGCTCAGATCTACTCCCAAGCAGCTGTTTTCCCCAGCTGTAAAATCTACCTTTCCCAGCATTCGGCTTCACTCCCTGTGTTATTCTGTCTTTTCCATAAGAAATAACCCACATTTGCAGCTGAGTAGTTTTCTCTTACTGCTCCTTACCCAACGTAGTTCACGGGTCCAAAGACCCCACCCCCTTCATTTTATGGTGTATCTCCAGCCCTTTCAGTCCAAGCTGATGCAGTCCCTTTAACACTTTTGGGCTTCCTGTATATCAATCCACTACATTAGACAAAAGATACACCCTGAAATCTCTTCAGTATCCGTAGGGCAAAACCCTTAAGAGTCTAGGTGCCTATTGTTTAAAAAGGCATGCCCTTAAATCTAGAAGGCTTTGTATGTATTTGAAAGGTTCATGAGGCACCATCTTAAATCTTTCTGAAGTTTTAATGAAAGATTTTATAATCACAGTCTTCTCTTCATCCTAGCTTCGAGACATTTTCCTAACAAGCCTGGGTTTGATCTCTGCACGGAGGCCCCTTCTCACTTTGAGAATCTTCTGCAGGGAAACACTGAATGAACAATTTAAAAAAAACAAAAAACAAGACCTTTTATATTTCCATTAAAGCTTGCTTAAAAGCTGACCAATTCCTTTTCCTTTATATCTAACTATGTCTTACACATGGCTGAAAGAAACAGATTAGCACTTTCAGTATTCTGCCTAAAAAATGTCCTTAGCCAAATCTGCCAGCTTATTAAGCATATTTTTCATTTTCTGTATCAATGCAGCCAATGGGGTTGCCAAACTTTCTGCCATACATGACAAAGATCATTTTTTTCCCTAGCCTCCAATAACAGTTTCTTCCCTCGCATCCCAGCTTTCACCGAAGTCTCCCTAAGGCCGTTCTCACTTTCGCTGACCTCCTTCACTAGCTTTACTAGCTTTCACTTACTTTTAAGAACTGTCTCTTTAAGGTCCTTCCTGCTTCTTCCCACTGCCCAGTTCCAAAGCCAGTGCTGCATGTTTTAGGCTTTTGATATGGCAGAACTCCATTCTGGTACCAAATTTCTGTTCAACTTGCTATTTCTGCAAAAGTGCCCACCACACAATTTAGTGGCACAAATTATCTTTTCATTTTGTATAAAGATTCTGTTGATCAGGAATTTAGAAAAGGTACAGTAAGGATGGCTTTTCTCTGTTCTACAATTTCTAGGGTCTTAGCTGGCAGAACTCAACAGCTGGGGGTCAGTTCAACAGCTGGAGCCAGAATTATCTCGAGGTGTCTTCACTCACATGTCTGGCAGTTGACGCTGACTGTCAATAGCTTGGGATATTCGCTGAAGCACCTTCATGTGACCTATGTGACCTGGGCTTTCTCACTGTGTGATGGACTCAGAGTTTACTGCATTGAAGCTCAGACACTTCAAAGCAAGTGTCACAGCAGACAACGTGTGTATTAGTTTCCTGCTGCTACGGTAACAATATGCCACAAACTGGCTGAAAACAGAAATCTGTTGTCTTGCCATTCTGGAGGCTAGAAGTCTGAAATAAAGGTGTTGGCATAGCTGTACTCCTGAAGCCTCTAGGAAAGAGTCCTTCCTCTCCTCTTCCTAGCTTCTGGTGGTTGCCAGCAATCCTTCATGTTCCTTGTCTTCCAACTGCATCCCTCCAGTTTCTGCCTCTCTTGTCACATGGCCTTCTTTCCTCTGTATCGGTGTCTGTGTGTCCTCTCCTCTTTTTATAAGGAAACTAGTCATATTGGAATGAGGGTCCACCCTAATCTACCATGTCCTTATTTTGACTAATTGCATCTGCAAAGACCCTATTTCTACTATCTGAATTTTGGGGGGTCGCTATTTAAACCCACTGCAAGTTGGAAATTGCACTGTCTCTGTAACCCAGCCTTGGAAGTTACGTAGCATCATTTGCACCGTGCTCCAGTTGGTTGAAGCAGTGCATGATTGTGCATGAAGCACAATCATGCCCAGATTTCAGCAGAGGAGAGTTAGATTCTACTTATTGATGAAGGCCTTTCAGGGTCACGGCGTAGAAGAATGTGGGATATAAAGTGTTTTCGTGTTCATCTTTGAAAAATGCAGTCTGCCATACCCTTACCCAGTCCGTGACCAAATTCTATTGATTCTGCTTCCAAAATATATTTCACATCTGTTCGCTTACCTCCTTTGCCACCCACTCATGCAAAGCACCATAATTTCTCATCTGAATTATTGCATTAGACTCTTATCCAATCTTTCTGTACCCACTTTTGCCTCTTCTAACCCATTCACCACCAAGCTGCAAGAAAAGAGGTATTCAAACTATAAATTGACTCTTATCATGCTCTGTTTAAATCTCTCTGGAGGCTGCCAGTTGCATGCACAATACAATCTAGATGCCTCCCAAAAGCCTAAGAGGCCCTACAAAATCTTTGTCTTTCCAACTGCCTCAATGAAAAGGGATGCCACCTTTTTCCTCTTCATGTACTGGTCTCTGGTCACTCAGGCCTTCTAACAGTTCTTGGACCAACCCAACCATGTTTGCACCTCAAAGACTTTACACTTATGCTTTCTTCGGCCTGGAAATCTCTTTCTTTGGTTCTTCATTAGGCTCACATTTGACATACTCTAAGTTTCATTTTAAGTGCTACCTCTTCAGATAATAATGATACTAATAATTATAGCTAACATTCTTTTAAGTTAGCTTAAAACATTTTTTCAGGCCTTAGAGGTAATAGTTCTATCTGGATTATTTTTTAAAAAATCCTTATAACACCCTGTAAAAGAGGTTCTATTTTCATTCTTATTTTATAGACAAGAAAACTGAGGTTTTATATGATGTCCCCAAAATCATACTACCATGTGCTGTATAATGTATACCATGTACTGTAGAGTTTAGAATTATACTCAAGACTGTCTGACTCCAGAGACTGCCCTTTCAATCGCTGGACCCTGCTTCCTCTACAGAAAGCCTCATTCTTTATTTTATTCTAAGTCATAGCACCTATTTCTTTTCTTCATTTTGTTGATCATTCTCTATAGTTAAGAAAAAATATATATATATACTTACTTATTGCCTATCTTTCCAACTAGTATTAAAACGTTTTTGTTGTTCATAGCTGTATCTCACCACCCACACAGTGCATGGCACATAGTAGATACTTACTTAGTATTTGATGAATAAGTATAGTGATGTGTTGATAAATATTTAACCACCAGTTTTGGGTGGGGGATGTGGATTCATTGTATGTTTTTGAAATTTCCATACTCCCACCTCAGAGCTGATTTCAAGCTGCAAACATTTAACAGCTGACTCACAAGATTCCTGAAAACTAGGCTCTAGCATGGCACTGAATGAATGAATGTTGCAAAGAACAGAGCAGCTAACCTACAGTAACTGGTTTTCAAGGGGGCAAGGGGTATCCTCTCCATAAGCCCTTGTGGTTTTAGCTCGAAACGGATCAAACATGTTCATGAGGGTTCAGAGCATAGCTGCTATCAGAGCTGCAAAAGGGTAATGAAGAGTTAACACTGCATCTGAGATACTAAATATCTCTACAACAATGTAGTGAGAAACATTGAGACCAGATACTGTCATTTCTTCATCTTTTTTCACTGCCTCAGGTGTTGGCAAGGACACATATGATTCAGAAGCAAGGGCAGGATGACTTTGTTTTATCCTTTACAGGGAAAGGATGGCTGGGATTGGAGCAGAAAGGAGTGAACAGAAAGGAGAAGGGGAGAGTTGAAGTTATCAGTATTTCACATTAGGTGTAAAAATGCTCAGTTATAGATTTGGCTAGGGACAGAAATTTCCTTGAGAATATTTGTGAGAGTTTTATGCTAAATGATTGTACAGAAGACTGATTTATGATTGGTCCAGTTATTTACCTCTGTATGTAATATGGAATGACATAGGCATTTTTTTTTTTTTTTTTTTTTTTTTTTTTTTTTGCGATACGCGGGCCTCTCACTGCTGTGGCCTCTCCCGTTGCGGAGCACAGGCTCCGGACGCGCAGGCCCAGCGGCCATGGCTCACGGGCCCAGCCGCTCCGCGGCATGTGGGATCATCCAGGACCGGGGCACGAACCTGTGTCCCCTGCATCAGCAGGTGGACTCTAAACCACTGCGCCACCAGGGAAGCCCAGGCATTATTTTTTAAATCACTATATGCCACTCAGCATTGCTGACAACATCTTATTTGACAGTTCTTAATTATAAAAATACCACTTGAGTTTTTTGATCAGCAGTGCCATGCTTGTGTGAATCTAGCAATAGATCTGAATAAATCTCTAGCATTTGGTGGGACTGTATTTATCACATTAGGTATGAAAGTCTTGACATCATGTTGGCTGGCCACAGGATGGTAAGACCAGGTGTCTTACCATCTTAGATGTCTCAGTCACGGCCAGGATGTAATATGTCTCTTATTTAACTGACAGGTCTCTACTTTGGTCCTGTAGTTTTCAGTCCCTTCACACTCTGCATAAGTAATACCTCCTATTATGCACATTCACTCAGGGATTTTGAATGAATCACTCTAAAATACTCTCCTTGCCACTCCAGGATCCATAGTTTTAAAAGTGCATGTGGGGCTTCCCTGGTGGCGCAGTGGTTGAGAATCTGCCCGCTAATGCAGGGGACACGGGTTCGAGCCCTGGTCTGGGAGGATCCCACATGCCGCGGAGCAACTAAGCCCGTGAGCCACAACTACTGAGCCTGCGCGTCTGGAGCCTGTGCTCCGCAACAAGAGAGGCTGCGATAGTGAGAGGCCTGCGCACCTCGATGAAGAGTGGCCCCCGCTTGCCACAACTAGAGAAAGCCCTCGCACAGAAACAAAGACCCAACACAGCAAAAATAAATAAATAAATAAAAAATTAATAAACTCCTGCCCCTAACATCTTCTTTAAAAAAAAAAAGGGCATGTGTAATTAATTTTGCTTTAGAATTTCAAATTAATACCAAGAGAAATGCCTTTCTCTTTATTAATTTCCCGGTGTGAGTCTAAAGAAAACAGCAACCACTTTTCTTGAAATCACATAAATAATATTGGAGTAAGACTGTCTCGGCTGGAGACAAAAACATTATATTTGTGTCTCATGGTAATCTATCCATTGGTTAATGGACCCAGAACCCTCTAGACAGTTCACAAATCCACATAACAGAGCAAATTTTTGCATTAGGATTCCTCACTTAGCTGAAAAATGTGAAAAATCAGATGCAGCCAAAGAGTTCCCTATTGATTACAAATGTGAGATCAAGAGTAAGTTATTTCATCTAAGGCAGCATTTATTTAAATTTAAAATGGTCCTTCCTGGTAATCTTATTTTGGTTAGTGGCATACAAATCAATGAAATTCTTAAGAGTATTAATTCCATTCCATTTGAGGGGCTTCCTGTGACAGAATGGGCATTGATATCCATTCATATTTTGGGGTCTAAGGGTTCGCATGAATTTAGAAATGCAAATGAAGCTTGAAGACAAGATTGTCAGTAACTCTTAGTATTTTTTAAAAAAGAAAATTAATAACTAGTAGTCTCTAAAGATAAAAATGGAAATCAGAATTCCCAGTCCTGTCAAATTACTCTTTGCTGCTCAAGTATCTTTGACTCAATTTTTTCCTCTGCCATATGAGCATAGTACTCTAATAGTTGTAGACAGGTTCATAAAATGTTTCAATATTTCTACACTCTTTAAAAGGACCTTTTAGGCATGTAATTTTTCAGTTGTCCAGTATCATACCTGGTATAAGAATCCCCTATAGATCACCCCGGACAGATAGACAGTTCTAGTAGTTCCCCAAACGTCTAAACTGGAAAGTTCTTAATGTCCTAAGACAGTTGGAGTGAACACCTATGGCCTAGCAGGTAAATACAAGTCAAAAGTTAAAAAACAAATTGCCTTATTTGAACAGGTATTTGTGCACCAGTGTTCATAGCAGCTTTATTTGCAATAGCCAAAATGTGGAAACAACCCAAATGTCCACTGACAGAGAAATGGATAAACCAACTGTGGTATATACATACCACATATTCTGAGTGGAATATTACTCAGACTTAAAAAGGAATGAGATTCTGATACATGCTACAACATGGATGAACCTTTAAGATATTATGCTAAATAAAACAAGCCAGATGAAAAAGGACAGATAATCTATCATTCCACTTACGTGAGGTATCTAGAATAGTCAAATTCATGGAGACAGAAAGTAGAAGGGTGGTTGCCAGGGACTGGGAGAAAGGGGTACTAGGGAGCTTTGGTTTAATGGATACAAAGTTTCAGTTTGGGAAGATTAAAAAGTTTTGGGGATAGATAGTGGTGATGATTGCACAACAGTATGATGTACTTATTAATTCCATTGAACTGTACACTTGAAAATGGTTAAAATGGTAAATTTTGTATTGTGTGTATATTTTCCTACCATTAAAACCAACAACAACAACAAGAAACGAGGTGCTTTGGAAGAAGTCAGGAGTCCATGAGCATCTTTCTGTACTTTCTCACTCTCTAATTGGCCTGTGTCCCTGTTTGTCTGACTCCTGCGTTTTGCAGCTGGCCTCCTTCTTTTCACACAGCCATCCTGGATGGATGAGCTCCTCAGTGTTTCCTATGAGGAAAGTGGATGGACTTTTGAGAGCCTTATCCCAACGGATGACTTCAGCGCTAATGTGTTTCACTCTTTTTCCCCAGGAGTCATCTCCTGACCTCCAGGCCCCAGATTCCAACTGCTGGCCATAAAAGCCAGTGTCTGCAGGTTGGCCCCACCCTTCTTCTTTCAACTGAGGGCCCTAGAGACACACATATTAGCCCGTAATCTCCCTCCCTTGTCTTGTATTTGCCCTTTTTCTGGCACATCTTCTTCTATCTTCTTTTTCTTTTATTTCCAAAATGTGTGTTTAGTTTTAAAATTTAGTTACAATTGCTCTTCCTGAATGAGTGAAATGGTCTTTGTTACAATTGCTGTTCCATATATGAGTATATCTTGCATGCTCAGAAGTTACCAGGGATGCCATGGGATTTGATTCTAATGTTCACTTTAATTCAGTTGGCTCACATTAGACAATAAAATCTGACTAATTCTGAATAATGGAAGTTAGACTATAGTGGTTTCTTGAAAAATGAGAACCATTGACTGTTTTTTAAAAGAATTAAACTTTCTTACTTTTAAATGATTTTTTAATTGAAGTATAGTTGATTTACAATGTTGTGTTCCTTTCTGCTGTACAGCAAAGTTATTCAGTTAAATATATATTCTTTTTTTTTAATATCCTTTTCCATTATGGTTCATCACAAGATATTGAATATAGTTCTCTGTGCTATACAGTAGAACCTTGTTGTTTATCCATTCTATATATAATAGCTTACATCTGCTAACCCTGCCATCCCACTCCATCCCTCCCCATCCCCTCTTCCCCTTGGCAACCACAAGTCTGTTCTCTATGCCTGTGAGTCTGTTTCTGTTTCATAAATTTTCTTCTTTTTAAATTCCATGTGTATCATAAACAAAGTAATAGGTAAAATGAGATAAGATATTGGAGGATTATAATCAGACTGGCGTTATAATGTATAACAAATGCACTTAAATATATACTAATGTTTAGCTGTTAAATTCAGAAATTAAAAGTACCTTGATAAGGGGCTAAATTGTCCTTTCCTTTGGATGGTAGGATGATTTTCTCTCCTGTTATTTTTCTCATATCTCTGAGCCCTCCTTCCACAACTTCTGAACTTTTGTTGCCTCTCAATATTATATGTTTTGCTTACTGCTCTTTGCTTTTCTCATGGTCTTTCTGATTTCAAGTTCCACCTAGCTGCAGCTGTTTCTTCAGCATTTTTTGTGCTCTCCAAGCCTGGGTAGACCTGGAAACTAATAACCATTTGTCAGAGTTTCTGTGGGAAAAATGCCTTCCAAATTCTAAATAGCTGCCTTACAAACTTTGTGACATAGCCCTTATGCAAGCTGTGGTCTTCTTACATTCAAATTTGTTGAGGTTTCTCTGCAAATTTAAAGAAAATTTACATTGTTTTCCATATGTGCTTAGGGAAAATGAAAGTGTAGTGAAAACGTATGTGCTTTAGAGTTAGGCAGATCTGGATTTGAATTCCACTGCAACCATTTATTTTTTTCTGTGTTAATGGATAGTTTAAGCCTCAGTTTTCTCATCTATAACATGAAGATAAATCCTCCTATGTGCCTGTATCAGGAGCTTGGGTTTGCCAGATAAAATACAGAACACTTAGTTAAGTTTGAATTCCACGAAAACAATGAATATTTTTCTAGAAACATTTTCAATACATAAAATTTTAGTATGGAATTTTTCATTGTTGATCTGAAACTCAAGTTTAACTGAGCATGCTGTATTAGCATCTGCTAAGTCTGGCAAACCTACAGGGGGCACTAGTATATATGTGATACCCATATATGCATGATATAGAAAATGTGGGATTCCTTCTGCAGCCCTTAGCTACAGTGGTCAGCTCTGCTGAAACTAAGTAGGTCTCTGCTTGCTTACTGCTACTCCCAAATGCTACCCTCTGCCTCAGCAAATTACATAATCACAGAGTCCCACCACAAACAATCTAATGAGAAATCACAATAGTGGTCACTTTGGGATTTTGTTCTTCAGAAACTGTGTGATAGATGAAGTGATTTTTAACACTCAATTTAATAATATGATGATATCTTTGAAGTTCAGCATAATATATAAGAATAGGTAGACAATATTTAAAATCATCTACTATTAGATATGGAAGGGACTTAAGAGACCATCTTGGCTACTCTTTTTTATACCGATAAGGAGCCTGACCCCCGGAGAGTTCGACAGATTTGGCTGAGCCCAGGCTGGAATTTCAGCCCCCTGACTTCAGCATCAGCCAGGTTTTCTCCTACAGAGTTTCTCCTGCAGTGTTTCCTATCTAATCCCCGCCATGACTTATTACAATACACTTGCATGCAGTGACAGGGTAGGATCCGTTTCATTTCCTCTGCATGGCGCCTTGCCCAGGATCGTTTGGAGGTATGGATGTAATTGATAATTTGGTGCACCATAGCATGTAAACATTGCTATCAACTTTGCCACTGCATTTTTAATCATAAACTCATCTCTATTAAAATACTTTTGTGTGCATTAAACTGGGTCACTTAATGTGATTATACAAAAATAATGATCTTATTCCCAGACTCTTATAAATAATACACGTTTTTTCCCATTCTTCAAGGTACAGTGATATATTGTTGTTATCAAAGGTAGATTATAGTGTGACTTTCATCACTACAGCTGATTTAGTTATTCTTTATTTTCAATAACTTAGTAAAATTTAAATTATTCTTGGTTCAAACAAATTCTAAAAATGACATTTGTGGAACAATTGGAAATTTGAACATTGGCTTTAAAGTGATGTTAAAAATTATTAATAATTCTTTAGGTGTGATAATGGTATTGTAGTTAAATTTAGATACACATGCTGATATGCCTATGAATGTGCTCTTGGATTAGTTTCAAAACTGTACTATGAGAAGAGGCAAGATTAGGTAGGGAATAGATAAAACAAGATTGGCCAGGAGATAATTGTTGAAGGTGGATGATAGGTACAAGGAGCTTTCATTATGCTATTCTGTCTGCTTTTATATATGCTTGAAATTTTCCATAATAGCAAGTTTAAAACTACATTCCTGATTCCCAAACTCTAGTCTGATTATACAGAGTTTAAATAAAATTATATCACATGAAATCAAAGATTTTAATGCTCATATTTAAGGGACAGAAATAACATTTGTCTTCAAGTCCAGTACTTGTTGACATGTTTTTCACTCTATTCACTTGAGAGAGTCATATAATAGAAAGAACTTAAAACTGGGAACTCAGAGAGTCTAACTCTAGCAGCCCTCTGCCTTTTGTTAGTTGTGTGACCTCAGGCAAGATACTTAATCTCTTTGGGCCTCAGTTTTCTCATTATGTAAAATGAGAGCATTGCACTCTGGTCTCCTGGGGCATTCAGCTCTGAAATTGTTTGACATGATATCATACTCAGGCTTTCCAAATCTACCATTAAGCTGGCTCACGGTGTCTTTTACTCTCTCCCTATTAATGGAATAATGGGCTACATTCTGGGGACAACTGACTTAACATAAAGATATTAGGAATGTGATACAAAATATTGTATGCTTCCTATGGATCTCCTGTATATGAATTTATTATCTAAGTCCTTCTGAAATGAGCTGCTATTTCTATCTGTATTACCTACTGGACAAGTTATAGAAATTATTTCCCACTTTGAAAAGTTGAACAATGTTCTTGGTGTGGTGCTAATATAAACTCTTTCAAAATTCAAAGGGTGCACCTTCATTTTAGGATTCAAGATTTTAAAAAATAATACCGTATTTACTCTCTATATATTATTTCATGATTTTATTACCTTCAGTTATGTCCCCAGCCTTCTATATGAAATCTTTTATATATTCTCATGTAGCAGGACATTGTCCTCTTCACCAATTTTATTGTTTCCTTTTTGAACTGTCCCTAATTCCACAGTCTGGCATACATTATGCATGTTGTATTTATAACATTTATTTTTCAAACAAAGGTCATACTTTTGAATATGTGAAGTGCAACTCTAACTCACTGCAGGCCTATGTATTTGTAACTTCTCCCCAAGAATTTAATTTCATCGCAGTCCTGTAATCATTGCAAAACATCTTCTTATGAAAAATATGCATTGGGTACTACTTTATAGTAATGCTAAATGTATTATTTCAATGTCACATCAGAATTCATCCTTTCAACAAATGTTTAATGAATGTCTTCTAAGTGTGTTAATTTTGAAAAGGGATCTCGAAGGAAAGAAGGTTTAGAACAAATTACCAGAGGACACAGATTTCCAATTTTAAACTGATTTTATTCCTCAGAAAATGTTACTAAAAGACACTTACTTATTCATGCACACAGTCTTCCTCTTGCACAGTTACTGCAAAATTACCATAATTAATTCAGAGTCCCAACTCTGGCCCCATAGAGAGAAGTGACTATTTCAGTGGAGGCCATAATGGAATATCTTTACAAAATCCATTATCACCACTTTTTAAAACAAATCCTCTCTGCTTACTCAGTATCTTTGCAATAATCCATTTTATCAATCAATAGCCTTCTGGACCAGGATTTGTTTGTTTGATCTCTGTGAAATGATGATACATCTATCCAGAGTCTCTCAGGACTAACTTCTGTTTGACGTTGGTAGATGGTGGGGACTTTCACAACCTGTTGGAAGTACTTGACATGACAAGTAATAGGATCCATTCCTTCTTTAGTCAGATATGTACTTCAGTAAACATGTCAGGTTCCCAGATGCTGTTCTTGTAACGATTCCTTTCATTTACTCTCATCTCTGACTGAGAGATGAGAGCGTGGGCTTCTTTGTTAACTAAATCATATATTCATTAGTTCATAAACATTATTTTTGAGAATCCACTGTGTGCTAGGTAAGTGCAAGAGTGACAAGGATAACCTTAGCAGCCCTCATTTTCAAAATAACGTATTTTGAAATCTGGCAATTCTTGGTAGCATGTCAATTAATAATCATATGTGGTTGAGTTAGAACAGTACATGATCTTACTCGTGTCTTTGGTGGTTTCTTTCCTTTTTTAATGTTAATTTTATTGGAGTATAGTTGATTTACAGTGTTGTGTTAGTTTCAGGTGTACAACAAAGTGATTGAGTTATACATATACATAAATTGATTCTTTTATAGATTCTTTTCTCATATAGGTTATGGCAGAATATTCAGTGGAGTTCCCTATGCTATATGGTAGGTCCTATTTATCTATCTTATATATAGTAGTGTGTGTATGTTCATCCCAAGCTCCTGATTTATCCCTCCCCCTTTGATTTCTTTCTGAGGATACATACATGAGAGTATTTTCATGAGGATTCCCATCAGTACATTAGGAGAAGGTGTGTCCAGGAGAGAGTTTTCAGGGGATCCTCTCCTTTCTTGGCCTACTCTTTGAACTCTTGTTTCATTGTCTTTTTAATACTCTTTGATGAGGCAACTTTTCAAAACCTTTTTAACGTTAAAATAATTTAGGGCCACTGGTTGTCCCTTGTTCAAGTAGTTCTCTGCTTCTTCACATAATTTGTTGATGTGAATGAAGGGACACGATTTCTCCTATCAAAAATAAATTGCTTTTCCTTCATGAACTTTTCCTATCACTGCCTAATGTGTCTGTTTTCTGTCTCAAAAGTTTTTCCCTTTTTCATGTAAATAGAATCAATCATATAGTATGTAATATTTTGAGATTGGCTTCATTCACTTATAATAATGCCTTTTGATATTCATCATGTGGAGATACATCTAAAGGATCTTAATTACAAAAATTTCAACCCAAATTTAAAATTATTAAATATGTATACACTATCTTTGAATGAAAAAGATCTTAGATCCCCACTCTCTGACCTTCCAGTCCCCTCTTTTTCTTGCTACTGTTGTCTAGAATTTTAATTCTATGCTTTAAACATAATATTTCTTTGTTTTTCAAAGTAATTTAATTTAGCAAGAAAGTTTGCCGATTCCTTTGATCACTTTTCTATATATATTTGTGTCCTTCCCTCCCTCTGCATTTATTAATTACTTTTTAACTGAAGTACTTTCCTTAATAATTCTTTCAACAAGAGTCTGTGAGTACTGATTTCTCTTAGCCTGTGTCTTTTTCTCTATATATCTTTATTTTGTTTTTTGTGCTTTTTTAGTGAATTTATTTATTTATTTTTGGCTGTGTTGGGTCTTTGTTGCTGTGCACGGGCTTCCTCTAGTTGCAGCGAATGGGGGCTACTCTTCGTTGCGGTGCATGGGCTTCTCATTGTGTTGGCTTCTCTTGTTGTGGAGCACGGGCTCTAGGCACACGGGCTTCAGTAGTTGTGGCATGTGGGCTCAGTAGTTGTGGCTCATGGGGTCTAGAGTGCAGGCTCAGTAGTTGTGGCGCACGGGCTGAGTTGCTCTTCCCAGACCAGGGCTCAAACTGGTGTCCTCTGAATTGGTAGGCAGATTCTTAACCACTGCGCCACCAGGGAAATTCCTCTATATAGCTTTAGAATAGTAGTATGCTCAGAGATAGAATTTCACATTGACATTTATTTTTCTGTCCATTTTTAAAGGATATTCTCTGTTGTTTTATGTACAATAATACCTGTTGTTGCTAATGAAATTTCATTGCAAATTTTATCAATATTGGTTGTGGGGTTGTTTTGGTAATCAGTTTTTCTCTCTGGAAGATTTATATATGTAAATATATATATATGCATATATATATTCTTCATGCAGTTTCAATAAGCTCTATATAAGTACAGTTTTGCTTTATTTTTAGTTTTTCAGCTTGGCCTTTGCTGTATATTCTCAGTCTGAGAATATCTATTTTTTCTGGGAATATATATTTTTGTTCAGTTTTGGAAATTTTTATCCATTCCCTTTATTCTATGCTTTGAATTCTTTTTTTTTTTTTTTTGAGATATACTTGACAGTCTTAACTGATCTCCTATGTCTCTTAACTGCTTTTTCATATGTTTTAAAATAACTTTATCTTTTTGCATTGCTTTTGGGTGAATTTCTCAATACCATGTTTCAGTTCACTAACTCTTGTTATTGGCTATCAAAAGTCTAAAGTTTATTCCACTAAATAAGCTTTATTTAAAAAAATTAATATCTTTATTTTTCATATTCAAGACTGTCATACAGAGTGAAGTAAGTCAGAAAGAGAAAAACAAACACTATGCTAATGCATATATATGGAATCTTAAAAAAAAAACGGTTCTGAAGAACCTAGGGGCAGGACAGGAATAAAGACGCAGACATAAAGAATGGACTTGAGGGGGCTTTCCTGGTGGTGCAGTGGTAGAGAGTCCACCTGCCGATGCAGGGGACACGGGTTCATGCCCCAGTCTGGGAGGATCCCACATGCCGCGGAGCGGCTGGGCCCGTGAGCCATGGCCGCTGTGCCTGCGCGTCGAGTCTGCTCTCCGCACCGGGAGAGGCCCCAACAGTGAGAGGCCCGCGTACCGCAAAAACAAAAAACAAAACAAAACAAAGGGCTTCCCTGGTGGCGCAGTGGTTAAGAATCCGTCTGCCAATGCAGGGCACATGGGTTCAAGCCCTGGTCGGGGAAGATCCTACATGCCACGAAGCAACTAAGTCCGTGTGCCACAACTACTGAAGCCCGCGCACCTAGAGCCCGTGCTCCACAACAAGAGAAGCCACCGCAATGAGGAGCTGTGCACCGCAACGAAGAGTAGCCCCCGCTCGCTGCACCGGGGGAAAGCCCGCGCGCAGCAATGAAGACCCAACACAGCCAAAAAAAATAAAAATAAACAAAAACCAAAAAGAATGGACTTGAGGACACGGGGAGGGGGAAGCGTAAGCTGGGATGAAGTGAGACAGTGGCATGGACATATATAAACTACCAAATGTAAAATAGATAGCTAGTGGGAAGCAGCCGCATAGCACAGGGAGATCAGCTCGGTGCTTTGTGTCCACCTAGAGGGGTGGGATAGGGAGGGCGTGAGGGAGATGCAAGAGGGAGGAGATATGGGGATATATGTATATGTACAGCTGATTCACTTTGTTATAAAGCAGAAATTAACACATCATTGTAAAGCAATTATACTCCAATAAAGATGTTAAAAAAAAGAGTTCTAATCTACTTACTCTTCTTAGCTACTTGTTTGTGTTTTTTATATAGTTTTGTTTTTGATGTTATTGCTCCCATGTATCTCTTTGAAAATCCTAAACATTTTTATGTTGAAGTTATCCGATGCTCCTGTTATTTTCATTTCATTTGGAATAAGTTTCTTTCCCATTTGTTGATTCTTTGGTTGGAAATTTTAGCATTAATTGTCATCACCTGTTTTAGAGTTTTGGCTTGAGGATGATGGTAGATAAAGAAGGTCACAAATTGTTTGAAACTACTCCCATTCTCTGGTGGTTCTATCTCTCTTCTTTAATTTGGTGGGATCTGTAACTATTTTGACCAAGACACAAGGTGGTGATACTGAGCCAGTTTCTGGGTCCTTCCTATCTCTTGGAGCAGTCCCTTTACAGCCCTGAGCAACCTTGAAAGAAGACCAGCTACCATATAAATGACCATGTGGAAAGGCCCTGAGACTACATGGAGAGGGAGAGGGCCCCAGCTGACCCTGACTTACGAGCTGTCTCTACTAATGAACCAGGCTTGTGAGGGAAGTTATCTCTAACCCTCTAGATCACCTTAGCCACCATCTGAATATCATCAAATGATCATAATTGACACCAGGTGCAGGTGGAGCAGAAGAGTCACTCAGCTGAGGCCTGTTCAAATTTCTGACCCACAAATTTGAGATACAATAAAATGATAATTGGATTAAGCCAAAGTTTTAGCAGGCATACTTTGTTACACAGCAATAGATAATGGAAACAGTGGCCTTATCTTGAATCTACCTCTTTTCTTGCCTCCCACCCATTCTCCCATAATCTCTGTACATACTCAGCCTGACCACTAGTTTGGGGATGCTCCACTAAATTCCCCATTCCTCCAGTACAGAAGTAGACTTGAAGATTTCTGTCTGCATGTGATCCTGGATACCTGGCAGATGGAGTCAACTGAGCCAAAAGCAGCTTGGCCCAGGTCCTGGCTTCCATGCTATCCCGGCTTCCATGCTGTCCTCGCTTCCATGCTGTCCTTCTGACTCCTTAGGTCCTCCACTCCATATACGCACCAGCTTTTATTCCTGAGCCACCTTTCAAACTGGAGGGAGCCATGCTTGACTGTGGTTTCTTGTGGTGTGTGGGCCCTTTTAGTTCCACCTACCACAGGAGAGCTGACTTCCCGATTATGTTTTCTGTTCTCCATACTTGAAGCCCAGTAGACTTTCAGATTTAACCCCATTTAGTGTAGTTGTAGTGTGTTTTTCAATTCTGACCAAAGAAATTTTGCTTATTTGGGAGCTTAGCCATGTCTTTCATTCTCTCTCTCTCTCTTTTTTTTTTCTTTTGTCTATCACAGTGATTTTTTTTTCATTTTTTTAAAATGAACTTTTTATTTTAGAATAGGTTCAGATTTACAGAAAAATTGTTAACATGGTAGTTTCTATATATCCATATCCAGTTTCCACTATTATTAACAGCTTAAATTAGTAAGATAAATTCCTCAGAACTAATGAAGCAGTGTTAATATTTAGTTATTGACTAAAGTTCATACTTTATTCAGATTTTCTTAGTTTTTATCTGACATCCTTTTTCAGTTCCAGGATCCCATCCAGGATCCCACATTACATTTAGCTGTCATATCTCTGTAAGCTCCTCTTGGCTGTGACTATTTCTGACTCCCTTTGTTTTTGATGACCTTGACAGTCTGAGGCATACCGGTTAGGTATTTTGTAGAGTGTCCCTCCATTAGGATTTGCTTGGTGTGTTTCTCATTTTTAGACTGGGGTTATGTGTTTTGGGGAGGAAGACCACAGGGATAAAGTACCATTCTCCTTACATCATATCAAAGTTACATACAGTACTATCCACATGACTTATCACTGTTGTTGTTAACCTTGACCATTTGGCTAAAGTACTATTTGTTAGATTCCTCTACTATAGAGTTATTCTTTGCTCCCTCTTTTTATACTGTACTCTTTGGAAGAAAGTTAGGCATAGTCCATTCTTAAGGAGCAGGAATTATGTTTCACTTCCTTGAGGGTGAAGTATTTACATAAATTGTTCCAACTTTGACCACTGGGAGCTCTTGGCTCCTGGGTCCCATTGACATACATCCGTCATTGTGTGTGTGTGTGTGTGTGTGTGTGTGTGTGTGTGTGTGTGTGTGTTAGCATTTCTTTACTTTCTGCCAACACAGAATGCTCTAGGCTCATCTTGTATATTTCCTTCCCCAATACTAGAATCAACCATTTCCCCAAACAACCCTGGTTCCTTTTATTGGAGAATGGTATTAGAAATCAAGATCTGGGTGCTAAGGTGTGCTTGTTGCTACTGGTGTGTTATTGCTTCAAGGCCTTCCCAGTTGATAGAACAATGAAATTGTTGTGTGTATACTAACCCCTGTTATACATATATGTATAACTATTTCTGTAGGAAGCTATCTTATCTGTATTAAGCTAAACATGACTTCATACTCATGTCTCCAGTTCTAATCTGTTACCACATGAATCACTGTCCCATTGCTTGTCTGTGACCTCCCACTAAAACAGTGAGAAACATGACTCCCACTATTTGATATTTGCTTTCTGAATTTTTGAATTCTAGGGTACCAGTATAGTGGTTTCAGAATATCTAGCATTTCTATTTACTTCTTTCTTAGAGTTTACTCTCTCTGCCTACATTGCCTATCTGTTTTTGCATGTTGTGTTCTTTTTCTATTAGAGCTCTTAATACAACAGTCATAGTTACTTAAATTCCCCGTCTGATAATTCCCTGTCATATCTGAGTTGGATTCTAATGATTCCTTTGTCTCTTCAGATTGTGTTTTGCCTTCACTTTTGGTATGCTTTGTGATTTTTTTTGTTGAAAGCCAGATTTGTTGTACTGGGTAATAAGAATTGAGGTAAAAAGGCCTTTAGTGTGATATTTATATTAATCTGGCTAGGACTTGGATTGTGTTTAATGTTTGCTGTAGCACTATGTACTAGAGGCTTCAAATTCCTTTAGTATCCTTGTTTCTATTTTTCCTCTCAACTTTGGGCTTCCCTAACTACTCCTCTTCGGAGAGAAGCCGTATCTTCGAGATCTTTGAACTATGATCCCCTGTTATACTGGAGCCCTTCTGGTGTGACAGTAAGGTTTCAGGGAAAGGGAGCATTCTATAATCTTCTGATTGCATCTCTGTCTTTTGGTGGACAGGTCTTTTGGGGCTGTGACCTTCAGAAATGTTTTTCCCATGGCATAGCTTCCTGCCCACCCCCACCCCCACTCCTACCTCTTGCTCCATTCCCTGTCCACAGTATTCCCAGTCTGTTTCCTCAAAGCCCTCAATCCTGTTGACTATGTCTCCTCTGTTAGATGAACTAGGACCTTTAGAGGGGGCTGGAGTGGATAGAATACCCTTCCTCCAGCCGGGATAATGCTCTGACATCTTTTTCTGAATATTAAGTCTTTCACAGAGAAGACTCTGGGCCCCTTGCACAAAGATTGTCTTCTCTTCCCTCTACAGTCATACAGGAAACTTTGGAGTGAGAGCCTGATGCGATTACTGGAGATAAAGCCCATGGATGTGTGGGTGCACACCCACTAAGGCTTTGACTATAGAAGTGCCTAACTCTTATGTTAGTCCACGCTCAGCCTCCAGCAATCCATCAGCAATCCCTTTTAAGTGTTTCTGTCAGTTCATGACCTCAGAGGCTTCTGCTGCAAGTGTGTAGATCTCAGCTGTGTCTCTCTTGATGTGACTGTCTCCCGAAACTTCAGGGTGGTGGTTTGCCGTGCAACCTTAGTTCTCTGATGGATCCAAGAAGTCAATGGTTTGCAATTTATACAGTGTTTCTTTCTTTTTTGTAAGGATGGGAGTGATGACTTCCAGGCTCTTTGTATGTCAGAGCTAAAACCAGAAGTTGCTCATGCCTTTTAAAAAACAATGTTTATAATAATTATTATAATGTATCTGTTATGTTCAGTGTTTGGACCAGGATGCAGAGAGTAAAATTAAAATGCCCCCTTGACCACAAATCCTGAATAATTTCTTTATAATTCCCTTTCAATATATAAAGCTAGCTTCTTGCTAAACTGTTTTATCAGTCTAATATATATACAAAGAAATTTACACACATCATAAGTGTACATACAGAACAATGAATTTCCACAAACTGAAAGTCACCTGTACAACTAGTGCCAAATGAAGAAACAGAACATTACATCATGCCCAGAAACACCTCTCATGCCCCTTTCAACTGCCCTTTACACTTTACTAATTGCCACTAATCCCCAAAAGGTAGCTACTCTACTGATTTCTTCCAGCACAAACTAGTTTGGCTGGTTTTGGAATGTCATATAAATGAAATCATACAGTATGCACTCTTTTCATAATGTTATACTTGTTTGGTGTAACATTACGGTTTTTAGAGTTATCTGCCTGTTGTATATAGTTGAGATTGTTTGTTCTCATTGTGTGACTATATAACAATTTATTTGTCCATTCAGAGTGAATGAAGATTTGGGTAATTTCCAGGGCTGTTGGAACTTTTGAATATGTACTTTTTTGGTGAACATGTGTATGTGTTTCCCTTAGATGTATACCTAGGAGTGTAAATGCTGGGTTATAACTTATTCTTACTTCAGGCTTTCCTAGGTACTGATAAGCAGTTTTCTGAAGCGGCTGCCCTGTCCTGCCTCATCCGCCGGCCCCACCCCCACCAACACCCCCCTGCAGGGCATGAACGTTCTGGATGCTCCACATTCTCACCAACATTCAGTATCTCACGTCTTCTTCACTGTTGCTGTTCTAGAGTGTGTAGTGGTATTTCACTGTGGTTTTAATTTTCTTTTCCCTGATGAGTAACAAAGTCGAGCATTTTGTTTTCTGGCCATTTGAGGGTACCGTTTATTATGGTGATTTTTTAATCAAGTCTATCTTACCAGGTAGACTGGGAGTTCTTTCTAGGCAAGGCTCCTATCGTTCACCTTTGCATCTCTCAAAATCTGCCAGTACCTCTCTTTTAAGTGGCTGTTCACCCAGAGTTACGTAGATGCCTGCTTAATGGAATGAATGTACAGAGCTTTCAGCTTTTCTTCCTGAAATAGTACCTCGTAGCCACCTCAAGGATTATTCCTGGAGCATCAAGTATGTAAGTTTTAGATTTTAAGCATTTAAAAAATTCTTAATAGGTATCTTTTCAGTGCCTAGTATGTATTGGGTACTGTGTAAGGCTGTGTTGGGAGAAAGTGTATTAGTGAATTCAGAGATAATTCTTATGCTCGGGAAGCTTTTAGACCATGTGCCAGCCTAGATTAAGTGCTGGTTTCGGATGAGTCCTCCTTTAATATAAGGTCTTGGTTTCTCTCCCCTCCCTGCACCCACTCCCTGGTGTAACTGGATGAGCAGAAGCTAATATGCAGCACTTTAAAGATATGAACGTGTAGGCTACTTTGAAATTTGGTCTTGAGAGATTTCTGCCTAGTAATTTTCTAGAAGGAAGAAAAAGATTTTTCACTGACATTTTTTCAAAAGTGGTATGAAGCATGTTTTGGAGATGAAAACATCCAATTACCTGGTTCCTAATTTCTCAGGAATCCTGGCCAGTCACAAGTGTCAGTGTAGGTTTTATGAAAGAAGTCCTCTTCCCTGTCTGACACAGCTTTATTATCCTCTGTAATAGCAGAACTGCAGCCTCCACTCTGAAGAGACACTCTTCTTAGCAGTAACTATGACACCTAGAGATTTCATTTCGCCTCAAACACTTTCCCATTTTCCTCTCATATCTGTGAAAAACTCCTCTGTGGAATCAGATATTTTATGCAGTAGGTATATACACTGAAAAAAATAACTTTTAGATTGTGGATAGCCACTTCCCAAAGGAAGAATATTGTGACTGTGAAGGAGATGGCACAAAGCCAAATTTTTCATGGTGCTTTGCAGGAGATCTTACTGTGCCTGTATTTTTAAGAATCTCTTCATTCTGCTTTCCCTTTTGATCAACTTCTGCTCCAGATATAAAGGAGAAAAATGGACTCTTCCATGGAGAAACTGTACATATGTTTAGTATCTGGGGTATAAGGATTGGCTGTTCTCTCTCTCTTTTTTTTTAAATAGTCAAAATGCTTCAAAACTTTTTGCCTTTTGAAGATGAGGTGACATGCGTATCAACAGTTATTATAATTCTGGTTCCAGTGACTCTGCTGCAGTTGCCTCTGGTACCCACAGAAGAATGTTCTCTGCAGGGCACCCCACCTCCCTACTTTTTTACCACCCTGGGGACAAAGCTGATGCTGAAGTCCTCAAGGCGCTTAAGTGCTCTGTGTTCTCTGGAGACGCAAAGCGTTAAGGTCATACTTTGATTCATGCGGAAGTGGGGAGAATGCTTCTTTGCTCACTTCAATGTTAACATTTATCAAATATGTCCCAAACTAACACAGGAGGAAACTCATTTTCCATCTGTCGCCCCATCCCAGAGGGCTGGCTGGGAGACATATGCAAGTGGCCAGCCCCAGGCTGCACTCAGACACATGTCCTCCTTCCAGCACCAAGGCTTTCTTCCTGGATTAAGCTTATCTGCTCTACTCTTCCCTCCCTTAGGTGGAGTCCCTTCCAGGAGGAGCTTTAGTCTCTCAGGTGGGTGGGCTTTTGTAGGGGCTTACCCTCCAGTTCATCTGACAGACATGCCTGCTCTCAACAATGCCCACAGCTTCTAGGGCTCTTTCTGGAACCCCATATCACTATTGCCCCCATTCCCCTGCCCACATACCACAGCATATATTTGTGAGATTACTTCTGTAACCAGTAAGTACAACCATTTAGGGGAAATAGAGAACATTCCCAGTTATCCAGAACCCAAACAAATAAAGCTTAAATTTTACATTTTGTGTTCAAAAGTTTCTTTCCTTGGTTTCTGAGATTCCAACTCTTTTTTTTTTTTTTGCGGTACTCAGGCCTCTCACTGATGTGGCCTCTCCTGCTGCAGAGCAAAGGCTCCGGACGCACAGGCTCAGGGCCATGGCTCACGGGCCCAGCCGCTCCGTGGCACGTGGGATCTTCCCGGACCGGGGCACGAACCCGTGTCCCCTGCATTGGCAGGCGGACTCTCAACCACCGCGCCAGAAGGGAAGCCCCCCCAACTCTTTTGTTACTTTTTAAAACCTTCTGCTTGCTTTTTTTGTCTTCGTTGCATTCACTTTTTCCTCACTCTATTTAACTGCAAACATGCCTCATGGCATTGACCCTGGGTCCTTGCTCCTCTATTATGGCCTGCCCCCATTTGAAACATTTACCTATTGCTGTGATTAACATGATGCAGCAATTAACCCATTCTCTTTTGGTCGGTCACAAATGTTGACTTTTTTGGTGCATTCAGTGAATGTTTTTTGAGAGACTCATATATGCCAAGCACTGTAGTTATGGTGGATATGCCTCAGGGTATGCTCTCAAGGGAGAAAGAAAAGGAAGCACATCATGATATAGTGGTGACTTCAGATAGCAGCATGTGAGAGGTGGGAAAGCAGCATCTCTGGGGGTGACTCAACATGGACAGGTAAAGAAAGTCTCCTTGCTCTAGCTGTTGTTTTTCCTCTGCTCAGCACTCATTCATTCCTCACATTGTCCTGGTAACAGCCTCTGACATATGACCATGGTTGAGCCAGTTAGGGCACTCTATTCTGCCTTACACAACAGTAGGTCCAGGAATAGACATATGACCTATATTGGGCTAATGAAGGCATTTCTCAGCTAAACCTAGTGCTCTTTAAGGGTCTTTGATGTCTGGAGCAGTGCTGGGTGAATTGGAGGAGCATCATATAAGCCAGTTATATGTGGCCTTCACCTCTGCTGGAATTCTGTCTCACCCCGACTTTGTCTGCCAAAATTCCATTAATACATCCTTAAGAGGTAGTTCAAATTTTGTCTCATTTAAGCCCCAGACTGAATTAGTCATTCTCTTTCCATATATATTATATGTAATATATATACTGTAATACATAATCTATACCTGAGCATACATATGTAAATGTATATCTATATTTGAGCATTTCTCAGTTGTAATATCTCTCTAATACTCTAAACCAGCATCTTCAATAATACATGTAAGAGACAGGCACGTTCATTTTAATATTCTGAAATCACCATGTCCAGTGCAATTACCACTTGACCCTTGAAAAGATTTTTGCAGAAAGAGGATCTCATGTTTGTATCCATGGAGTCCTATTAGCATGTTGCAGCATGAGGATAGAAGGTTGAGCTCATCCAGGGAATAAGCCCGTCAGCTGACAGAAGGCAGGTGATAAGATCTCTCAGCAGATTAAAAAGGGAAGGGCAGCAACTCGTTAGGAAACACAGAGATATCTGCTTAATTACTTGAAAAATGTCTGAGCCAGTACATTTTATGACACCTGGAGGGTATAAACATGCCCATAAATTTAATTAATTTTCTTTCTTCTTTCATTGCACCTGTATGGCCTAAAGGAGAAGAAGTCTAATGAAACTACAATCAGGCACTTCTGCTGGACTTCCACAATTCATTTGGGCAATATTCAGAAAATAAAATACTGAATTTCCCGTCAGTTTATGGGGAGAAGTGTATTTGGAAAAATTCAGCCCAGCAGTGAAATTATACCTATGTCAAATTGTGATCAATGACTCCCTCAGCTTTATTTCCAAAAAGAACCTAAACCTCTTTATAGATATATTAAAATATATTTAATACTCATAAATCTCTGAGGAGAAAATCAGCATGAGATATTATCGTTTTCTTGGAGGAAAACGTTATATGAGAACTAGAAGGGTTAGGGGTTGGTCAAACCTTCTAAGCAAATAATCCCATTTGCTCTCTATTACAGTAGCATAACCCACACATTTTTGTTAAAAATCTTTAAGTCTATGATATTATTTTATAAGTTACCAACAGTAGTAATGAGTATGCTTGAGTACCCATTTTAATAATATTATATCACTTAATGAGTGCTATTTGCCGGAGACTAGTACTTTCTATATCTTATCTTGAATCCTCATAACAACATTGCAAGGAAGGGATTATCAGAATGACTTTCAGAATGACTCCCTAAGAGATAAGAGACTTATTCAAGGTCACATAGCTAGTTAAGTGTTGAAACTTGGATTCAAAACCAGGTTCTTTTGGCTCCAATATCTGTGCTTATTTAAGTTTGTTATATGAACAGTAACGTCAAGCCATTTTTTTCCTTGTTAACTCAATGTCACTGAACATATGAAAAGTCCATAGACATACCTTATTTTCATAAAAGAATCTTGACATTATTGAGCTTTGAGTAGTGAATTATCCATTGGAGCTTCTGGACTTAGCCTGGTTTCTCAAGAATTTACAGAAGAAAACTCCAGCTGTGTATGATTCCATTTAACTTAATATATACTGTGTCCACTTGTTCCTACAGTAAGCAGGAAAGGGCTTCTTACTTGTACGGTATAGAGGAAAAGGAAAACACTGCATATTGAGCACCTACTATGTGCCCATTATATGCTAAGCCTTTTGCGTGTATTAACTCAGAGTAAGTGGGTGATGGAGGTGACCACTGAGAGTCAATGCCCACTGGGAACACCCCAAGGTAATGCTCCCTCTTACCTTGGAATTCTGCTTTTAAAAGACACTGTGGTAAGCACCAAGCTTCACAGCCAAACATATTTTGGGGTCATTTGAAAATTGCTATTAGATAAAAGTGAAATGAAATATTTTTATTTAGCTGTTATTGTCATGAAATACCATAGTGCTGTTTTCAGTTTTAATCTCTTGTAAATTCATTGACTGTTAATGTTTAGTGGGCTCATAAACTAATTTGAATCGATCTGCTTCTGCACAGTCAAGCCCATTACACTTGTCTCAATTTTTTGCATTATGGCTCTAACATCTGTAAGCTATGAAAAGCACAACAGCCTGTCTAAAGAGACTGCCACAAGAAATCATGTTAAAGGACATATGATTAAGACTTGGCTAACCATCGGCACTGAAGCTCCAGCCATGCTTTCTCAGTCTCTGTATTTTACATCCCAGAAAACATACAGGCCTAGGGATGGAGCATGTGTGGAAGGCAGCTCCCAAAGCCCTACTCGGGAATTGCTTTTCCCAAAACACATTCTTTTCTAGGTACCCACTAAGCCCTCCCTGCCTCCCCTGCTCCCTCCCTATGCCTGGTTTATCCTTCCAGTCCTGTTATTAAATTAGCTATGACTAGTTCCTCAGTGACATTTTGGACCTAATTAGGTCTAGCTGACAAATTCCTGTGGCAGAGTCAGAAATAACTTTTGTATTCAAATTCTCGACCATCATGCATGTCTCAGTATGACTCCATGCCTTTGTGCTTTTTCTAATCATTATTCTTTGAAGAAGCTAGTAAACAAGTAATTCTGCCTTTGAAAGTGGAACATTTAAAAAAGAGCCAGCCTGAAATTTTATGCCAGCCATAGCAAGGGGGAATTAAGGTACCAGATTCATTCACATTTTTGCATGCATTTTAAACCTTGATTTAGATTAACATTTGTTTGCATTTCTTGCCATTTAAAACATATCCTTTATACATGGAGCTTTTGTGGATTACATGGCTTAAAGGTGGCGGGAATGGTCTTTGCAGTCAGACTGCCTGCCCTAACTAAACCACTTAGCTAACAGTGTGATCTTGGGAAATTCTCAACCTCCTTAGCCTGATTCCTCATTTGTCAGACTGTATCTCATAAGATTCTTGTGAACATTAAAAGACTTAAAAAAAGTATAACAATAGGTGGCACAAGGTGTGTGCTGAACAAATTTTATTTATTATTATAACTATGCATTTGCTAGTTCTTAAAATAGCATTCTTATTCACAACCAAGTGCTGTCTTCCTGTTGAGGAAAATAAAAAATTATAGAAAAGGAGTAAAAGTGACATATATTAATATTTCCCTTGAGCCTACCACTAAGAGGCAATCTATGTTACCATTTTCATCTGTTTTATTCCAGTTTCTAACTTAAACTCTTCCACTTATTATCAGTGTAACCTTGAGCAAATAACTTTTCTAAACCTTGGTTACCATGTCTGTAAAATGAAGATGTTTATAGCACCTACTTCAAAGGACTATTGTGACGATTAATTGAGATAACACATGTAAACTGCTTAGCTGGATACTTGGCCTATGTTTAGGTTGAAATACCTGAATTGCTAGTATTCACCATTTTTGACCCATGAAAAAGGCAATTTCATTCAGTTCAACCTAATGTGAAGAGCTCAATATATATTAGCTTTCATGATAAGGCTGTGTGGGGTTGTGTTGATATATAAACGATTACCCTAGGGCCTCGGCCCACAGGGAGGCCACAGTCCTGTAGGCAAGAGAAAATATTCACTTAAAATCAAGCAAGCAAACAAACATCTCTAATGCAAAACTGGTGTATGCCCTAACACAGGCACATGTTCAGTAGTAGATGACTGCAGTGGAGGTAGACCGCAGTGTCTGGAAAGAGACAGGGCAGCTATGTGGTAAAGGTGATATCTGAGCTGGGCTTTGAGACATGCCTAGTGTCTCCACCTACCAAAATGCAAGGAAAGGGCATTTTTCCTACCAAAATGCAAGGAAAGGTAGAGAGAACATTTGGAGCAAAGAAAGAGCAGTAGCTACGTGCACAGTATGTCATTCATTTGGTCAGAACATAAGGTGCGTGAGGACTGGAGGTCCTCACTGAGCACAGTACCAGGCCCTTGGCTGGCACCTGGTACACACTTGAGCCAGTGCATACTGTTTCTCAGGTCACCCACCAAGTCTGGACCGCATCCCTCCTGGGGACTTGCATGGTGGCCTGTACTTCTAACACGCTAACACTTATACTTTTCATTTTAACTGTCTGTTCCTCTATACCTGCCTCCTAACCCCTCCAGAATGAAAGCTGTGGCAGGTGAGGACTATATAACTTACTGGTTGAAAGTGGATTGAGAGATATGTATAAACCTGCTTCTGAATCCTGGTTCTGCCATTTAGAACTTGAGTGACTTTGGATGAGTCGCTTCATCCAGCTCTCAGCATCCTCATCTGAGATGAGGATGGGGATAATACCATGGGGATAGTACAATGTACATAGTACAATGGGGATAATAACAAAGCCTAATATCTAAGATTGTTATGAGAATTAAATGGCTTAGCATAGGTAGAGTTCTTAGCATAGGACCAGGAACGTAATGGAAGCATCATAAGCATTCATTAAAATTTTGCTCTTAGTCACAGTCATACCCCTAGAATCCCGCACAACCATGCACTACCAAGCACATAATAAGCGTGCCAAATATCGCCAGATGATTGAAAAATGCCCATGGACATGAAGAAGATGTGGGTGAAGAAAACATGTCCAGACATCTAGGATGGCCTCTTCAACTTGGGATATAAAGTGGCAAAAATAATATTCAAAATATCCAAGTAGTAAAGTAATATATTTGATAAGTCAGATATTAAATATAACATACTCTTTTTATTGTCTAAGGAAGTTAATGATACATCATGTAAATTTCTTACCTAGTCATGTTATTTTTAATACATTTCATTTGTAAAATTATTCCAATAATTTCCAAATAGTATATTGACTAGTGCACTGGTTCTGATCTTCCATTTGATACTTTTGCCAGCAGCTAAATGATAACCCTGTTTGCTTTATGACTTGACATGGGGAACTACATCAAATTTCCAACAACTTGCTATGAACTGATAGCCATTAAGTGATTGGGGATGAAGAATGTTGTAGTGATAAAAGCCAAAAGAACACAGTCACTTACCTAATTTAGAGGAGGGGGTAAGTGATTGGGCAGCTTCCATCTATGGCCTGAGTCTGGGGAATGGAAAGACCAATGGTGCTTTTTAGAATAGGAGCAAAAGAAGTGGTGGGTGAGAAAAGATGATTATCAGAATTCATTATGGGGCACACTGAGTTATAGGTATAGTAGAAAGCTCAACATTTAGTCCTGAAACTCAGAAAGAAACTGAAGATGTAAGATGGGCTTTAATTTCATTTTAAGGGAAGGGACTCTTGAGTCAATGCTTCTGTAACTTCAGCATACTTTGGAATAACCTGCAGGTGATGTTAAAAGGCAGGCTCCTGGGTCTTATCTTTCCAGATGCTGATCAATAGGGTAGGTCTGGAGAGGAACCAAAGAATATGCAGTTTGAAAAATTAGCTTAAATGACTCCGCTGTGACTTTGGACAAGTCATTTATTCTGATTTCAGTTTTTGCCCTTATTAAATGGGAAAAATATCTAACTTTGGTATGGTAGAAAGGAGGAGAGAAAGTGCAAGGAAAGGAGCTTGTGATGCAGGTGGCTCGTAAGTAGGTTGTAGGATGGAAATTGTGTGTATGGGGGGGGTGGGGACATGTAAATTGAGGAAGTAAAGAGTTTCTGGGAGGAAGTATGGTCATCACGTTGTATCCTGTACGGTATTGCAAGTTGGTCAAAAAAGGAGAGAAATGAGAAAAATCTGCTGAATTTAACAAGTGGAAGTCATGGATGAGAGAATTGTTTACATGGACAAGAGACTAGGGAGTGGGGATTGAGAGGAGGGTAATGAGTGTCCTTTACTGGTTCAAGAATATAAGAATTTTTAATGACATGGAAAAACACTAGTTATGTGTTCTTAAGTAAGATATAGTATAAATCAGAATGACCCTATTTTTTGTTTAAAAAACATTTGTATGCACGCATAAAGGGTAGATGGATATGTTCTAAAATGATGCATAGATTATATCTAGGTAGCTGCATTAGGGTGATAATTTCATCCTTTGGCTTAACTGTATTTGCTAACTTGTCTATAACTGACATATTGGTTATAACAAAAAATAAAATAATAAACATTGTTCTTGAATGATGTGAATGGACTGAGAAAGATTGGTATCTCTGGAGGTAATGGGACTGAAAAAAAGGACTTTATTGTTTAAGATCAGAGAATATTTTTCTTGCTTGTTACACAAGGTAGAGGCAGAATGAGGTGGGGATAAAATCCTGGGAGAATCAGTGTGAGATTGTGTCAGATTAAGGGGTGAGCCCTTCGAATGGAGAAGGCAGTCATCTTATGAAAGAATGGGGAGAGAATTAATGAAAATAATAATGACAGCTTGTGGAATAAAGGTATTATTTACATGGGAATTTTGCAAACGTTAGTTCAGTTGTTTTGAGATGCTTTTATTAGATACCAAAGTTATGGATTTGATCCCTAATAGGCCAGTTAACTTCTTCCCATTTCTATAGGCTAAATAATTTAATGTTAGACTCCTGTTTTATAGAAAGATGTCTAGGGTCATAGGGAAGACGTGCAAGAGAGGATGCATGGGTCTCTGAAAACGTACTGGCATCATGCAAGGAAATCTCATGGATATGCAGTTGCAGAAGTGCTCTAGTCTGACACAGCACCTAACATTACCTGGAGATCTGATGAGTTTGGGTTTGAGAATATAAAACCCAAAACCGAGGCTCATGTTCTGGGGGCTGCTCTCCCTGAAAAGTACTGCCATCAAATGTGTGCCTATCGAGATCTAAGAAACACATTTTCAAGAAAATTGATTCTTATCTGGACACTTATATGCATTGGTCACTGATGTTTAAGACTGATAATTCAGGACACATCTCCAAAGTAATGAGTCTCAGTTTCCTGGACATCAGACTGTTTCACCCTCTCTACACCCTCACCACACAGAGAACTCATCAAGAGGATGGTGAAACACAGTCCCCTGAGAAGCAGTTGTTTGGGTAGCTTCTGTGGTCAGACATTTGTTGGTCCATAAAGATTTTACTAAATAGGATTTGATTCAGTTTCCCTGCCTAGAATGCTGCAGTTTTAAGCACTCCCTGCTGGATTACTGTCTGCTTTTTCTTTTGAGGTGTTGCTTGGTACTTAACAGAAGCTACAGGATTGCAGTATGTTCATTTAATTATGCAAGAATAATGAGAAATTAAATTGCATCCTAATTCACATTTTACAACTAAGGCAGCATCTATTGCACTTAAAAATGTGAATGTTTATGTCAGAAAAAATCTAGTTTGAGAACCACCTCTGTGAATTGTTAGCTCTGAGACTTGAAGGCTTAGTTTCTCATGTGTTGTATGGTAGTCACTTTCTTTATAAGGTTATAGTGCGTAGTAAATGGATAATGCATATTTTTCCGTCAGTATCAACCTAGCATATAGTAAATGTTTAATAAATGTTGACTGCTTCTACTGCTACTATTACTCTTAGTCCATGTACCCAGTAGTCCATGTACCCAGAGGATATCTCTAAAAAAGAAGATTGTCCCAAGGGAAAACACTAACATCATTTAACCAGAATGTGAGATTTAGATGGGATGAAATTGGAAGACTTAGCAATTTCCCTTTAGTGATCAAAGATTCTGAATAAGAGCTTGACTTTAGAAAGGGGCTCTCAAGGGCAGTTCTGGGATCAGCAGGTATCACAGGTATCACAGGATATTTACATCCATCTGGTAGGTCAAAGGCAGGTGAGAAGCACCTGTTCACCAGACAAAGGAAAATGGAGTGAAAATTTTAAGAACAAACAAAAAACTTGCCAGTCTTCAGTGATAGGTTCTGAGTGAAAAATATATAAATATGCATGTGCAAACCTTTTAGAGAGTTAAGACAATGTGGATTAAGGCTTCACACATGGTTTTGTAATTAAACACATCTAGGTTTGAATCCCAGCTAAATCACTTTACTAGCTGTGAGCCTCTGAGCAAGATATATAAACTATATAAACCATATCTTCCTCCTTTTGTGGGAATTAATTTAGATACTGAAAGCAAATTGGCAGAGAGCATGGCATGAGGTAAGTAATAAATATGTGTTTGTTGTATTTTTCTATATCTGGAAAATTTGACATTGGTGTGTATCCAGGCAGACAAAATCTTTCTATCCCAAGGAAGTTCTCATGTGTATCCAGATAAAATTGAGAATCTGTGTTCTAATCCTCAATTACTCTATTGATATAGAAATTTGAATAATCCAGAGTTTTTTTTTTATAGAACCCCTTCTAAATAATTAACATTTTAATTAGTTAAATAGCCACCAGCGACAGTGGACAACCACAGACTGAAGGAGTACATGTGAAAAGGCGGTAGAGACCACCCTTTGTGGAACCGGTACTATTCTAAGCACCTGGCAAATAATGTTTGATGCAAACCTCACATTAATGCTTTAAGATAGGCAAATATCATCTGCATTTTATAGACAAATGAAATGAGATTCAGAGAGATAAAGTATCTTGTCCAAAGTTATGCAACTTGTGAGAGGGAGGGCAGGATTTAAACTGGAGTCTGTTGTCTTTAAAGCCACTTTTTATCCAGTGTCAACTGTATAGCATATACAAATGTAATATATTATGACTATATGATGATGTCCTAGTGAACTCTGTGAATCTTAATTTGACTGAATTGATCCCAGATGTTAAATGCTAAATGTGATGCACTGTTCTAGGGTTTTCCCCCCTGCTATTCAAATGCAATCATTAACACAGTCAGGAAGTAAAACGTTGCATTTGAGATAAATGCCACGTTCATATTCCTTTTTCGCTCTCTCATTGTGTAAGAGAAGAATTTTGCCATTAATGTGACAAAAGTTTTATTTCTCAGGAATAAAACACGTGTAGATTCACATGCCTCCAGGGCAATCTCGTACAGATGTGGAGTTCAGTACGCAGCAGGAGCACAAATGGCAGTTTCCTACCTAACCGTATTTCTAGCAACTTTACTTTCCTTATCACCTAAAGTGGTTTCTCCAGGCCACATCAGCCTAGGGGTGAAATACAGGGTAACAAACACTATATTTCTTTGACTGTCTGCCCATTCATTATTGTGTGTTCTCCATCACCCTGTAAAGATTTCTTCAGTTATTCCAAGGAGATTTTCTCACAGTCTTCTCAGATACCAGAGACTGTCAGCTGCTTTCCTCCTTGTACGTTCTAACTTCCCGAAGTGATGGCACCTTGGAGGCCTGTGATGTCTCTGAAGCTGCCTTCATGCTTAGTGCCTCCAAGCAAACACATGGAGTCTTAAGGATACTGCTTACAAAGAAGCACCGATGGTTGGTTCTGTTCTTTAGAAATCCTGAAGCCGCAAAATTACTTCTGTATTTTTTGAGTAATAGGGAAAACCCAGTTCTCCACTTGAAGATTTTGCTCCATAAACTGTAATGGATCTGAGTAGGGGTGTGGGTCCAACTCCCTCCTCCCTGGGTCTAAGTTTCAGCCCTTCCTTCAGGTTGCAGTGTGACCATGGGCAATTGCTTAATCTCCCTTTGCCTGGGTTTCTTCATCTGTAAAGCAGGGCTAACAATAGTACTTAACCTCATAGGGTTGTACCTGGTCCAGAGTGAGGGCTCAGTAAATTTGGCCACTGTTACTGTTATATAAGTACCTAAACCAAACTGGCTCAGGTGTCCAGGATAGCACAGAGATTTTAATCTGCTCTTTCAGTTTGTGCATATAGCTTCTCTGCCTAGGACTCAGCCATGAGCTGGAGGACGCCATGAGTAGTAAGCTCTTGGCTTTATTCAGAAATACCCTGCTCTCTAATTCTGTGTCACTAACCTTAAATTATGTTCATGTGCCTTATTATTTGTTCTTAGGATTCACTCTTGCCTAGTTAGCTCCCCAGTCCCTTGAGCAAATCAATTCTGTTGCGACTGTTCCAGCAGGCATCCAAATAGACCAAGATATGTCTGTGTTTTTGAACTTTTGGCTAGAGTTACTTTTGGTTCAAGTTGCAAACCAGCATATTCTCCCTCTCTCTCTCTCTCTCTCCCTCCCTCTCACACACAAACACATATTTTTTCAGCATCAGAAACTTTCCATTATAATTTGCTTGTAAAACTAACTGGTATACTTGACTCCTTCTTCTTAAATCTCTTCCAAAGATACTTTGTCACTGGAATTTCAGTAAAACATCATTGTGAGATGATAGTCTTTTACATGAATCCTCCCAAATAATCTTTCAATGATGTTAACTGTTTCTTCTTGAATTACCTGAAGCCAGAATTCAAGACTAATGGAAACATTTACTTTAGTAGTTTATTAAAAACGCCTATTTATATGACTTCTAGATAGCAATCATCTATACTTCCTTTGTTCTTATTCAAATACTGTATAAGTATCAGGCAATCCACACAAGCTATTCTTGCATCAACTTTAAAACATTATTATTTTTTTGCTAGATGAGATTTGAATCACAAAGATTCTTTTCTAAATGTAAAATTAAAACAACACCTCCAAGACAAAAACAGCATTATCCCTTTCACTGATAACTCATTTAAGTTTAGGCATTAATCTCTTTCTCTTCTCTTTCTCACTTTCTTGATTTTTCTTAATATTGAAATACTGATCAGTGCTTGCTTTTTACATACCAGGACATTTTAAATCTGTGAGATCAGACTCCATTGTTATTTTGTGGACTATAAAATCCATTTATACAATCTCTTTTGACCTAACACATCAACAAAATTTCTATCTTGGTTATAGCAAACTCCTTGCATGTTTACAGAAAGTCAGATACTCCTGTGAAAGCATGGCTGTAATTTCCATGTTAGGTTATCCCAGACACTTAGAGTCATCACATCTTCCTAGAAGCTGAGAAACAACAATAATACTTAGTATCATTGACTGAGTGACTACTACATGACATCCACTGGGCTAAGCAGTTTATAGTAACCTCAAATAAACTAATAAGGCAGATAGTGTTATTATTCTAGTTTTATACATAAGGAAACTGAGGATCAGGGAAGTTAAATATGGCAGTGGCATCCCTCATGTTCAGATGTTGATAGTTTTCTAATTCTGATAAGGCTATGAGGCTTGGATCAACCAAAAATATCATCAGCCAGTGAGGAGTATCTTCTGGTATCATGGGTATGTGAACATAGTGGCCAGACCAGAGTGTAATGAATGAGGTCGTATGCTGTATGCGGTCAGCCCACCAGGTGTGGAAGCATTGTTCTCCCAGCACATCTCTTGTTTGGCTGATCGTTGTTCACAACATCCAAGTTACTGCTGTCAGTGGAGCGAGAACCTCCTTCTAAGCAGGAAACTGGTAAAAATGCCTGAGGATGCGATGAAACAGCCTCAGACTGGCTTCATGCTAGATGAAAGAGTTGCACAGCAAGCCCATCAAGGTACTGTACAGATTAGATCTGCTCATATCAAGCAAAGATTTTGGGCTGGCAGCAAGTCTAGGAGAGTGGAAATGTTTCAAATGAAGAAGGGGTTTTTGGCTAGCGGCCCCATTTTGGATTGATAGCCTCACTACTAATTGATTGAAGGATAGTCAGTTCTGTGCTCAATATGTACATGCCCTCAGTTGATCCAGCATTGGCCTTTTCATCCACATCTGTGTACACTTGATGTCATTTTCTCATCAAGTATGCCTTCTTTGAAAATAAAAGACAGCAAGCAATACAGAAGCTGGAAGGAGAGGATTTCTTCACTGCCCTCTCAGGCTCTTAATCCTGTCTGTCCCAAGTGACTTATTTATCCTGTAAGAATTTTGATGTGTTTAGTACATTTCAGAGTTGTTTTCATTTATTTTTAAATGAGAACTTCTGAAAAGGATTCTGTTCTGAAAGAAGAAACAATTGGGAAAAAGCTTAGAGGTAGAGGTGCTAGTGTGTTAGTCTGCTCTATGGGGACTGGGGAAGCTGATCCCTATAATATCATATCTTCCCTTCCCACTTCTCAAAAGTTTGCTATGCCATGACAGTTTGCAGAAACTTCAAATTTTTTTTTTGTTTTTTTGGGGGGCTTAAAAAATATTATTTTCAGAGTCTCAAGTGAGTCCTTCACGTAAGTCATAGTGTGTATTTCTGCATTTACTGTGAATACTATTGGAAATGATGACGATCCTCTGAGAAGGGGCTGGAAAAAAATGTGGTGGTTTAATGCATTTTCCCTCAGAGTTGCTCAACTCCTGTGCACCTATGGGAATATGTTAATGACCCTGAAAAGTGAATTTGTTTCTGAAGAAACACTGTTCTGTGGTCTCTGGGAATTTAGTTTTTTTGTAAAGATGGCAAAGAATGGTCCTAGAATTCTTCACTAAGGCAAAATGTGGAATACAAATTGAGCAAACTGAGAATGAAATATATGTGATAATACTAGTACTAATCCTAAAATGTGTAGTTTCTTTTTATTATTAGTTTTTGCTGGATTATTGTACCTGTTTATTGTATTAATTTTATAAGCACTTGTAAAATAGTTATGAAAGCTTGAATCCTTAAGAAATAAATGACATCACAAGACATTTTTACTTCTGGACATCCCTAGGCCTAACAGTGATATAAAGTGCCAGTATTATTGTGGGAAGAAAAGATAACTATGGTGCCCTTTACTTCAGGTTCCAGTCAGCCCACTGATGGACTGTCTACATCAGACAGAATCCTAGAAAGTCTGCAGTCCTTGCAGGATTTGTTCCATGTGTAAGACCAGGGAGAGCTCTAGGAGAATAACTAGGCTGAAGAGTGGGTACAGGGCAGCTGGAAGCTGGACATTTTTAAGGTTCTGGAAAGACTGAGTCAATAGAGTCGCATTTGAATGCTGACTCTGTATATCTTAGCTAAACAAATGCTCTAAAATTCTGTTTCCCCACCTTTTTTTCCTTTTCCTTTTTGACTTTAAGTATGTTTCCTCATATTTAAGTTATTAAATTAATAATAATATTCCTGATGTATTTCTGTGATCTTCAAATCATGCACTATATAGGAATGTGGTTTTTAAACTGTATCAAGAAAGTGAGTTATTACTTCTAGGTCTGCCAAAAACTGAACATAGTTTAATGCTCAGAGCCTAGAAATACAGAGTAGTTGGCATCATTTGACTTACTAGTTGGCCTTGATAGACAACACAGCCCCATGATACAGTTATTAATCAATTTCAAAGATGAGTGAGTTTAGCTTTCCTTGTACCACATGGAATTCTTCCTGGAATGGATAACTTTTAATGTGTTATCTATGTTATCCATTTTGACTTCCAGTGGATGAAAGAGGTACTGTGGTAGAGTGGGTGCAAGCTTGGACTTTGGGGTCAGATAAATATTAGTTTGAAGCCAGGTTCTCATAATTATTAAATGTATGAGAAAGTACTCAACTCTCAGACCTTAGTTTCCTCACATGTAGAACAAAGGTAAATATTTCTATCTTCTAGATTTTTTAAAGAGATATTGTGCATAAACTACCTGTACAATAAAAGATGAGTACAGTGACCATACGGCCGTGACGATGAGCATAAAAGTTCATTCTAGTTAGTAAGCTCAGATGCTGGCGTAAACAGCCAGTGGTGCCCACCACTCTACCCAGTGGTGGCCTCTCAGTCCTGGATATGGCCTTCCAGGATATCTTGAAAAGTGCAAAGAACCCGTGAACAGGCTTTGGAGTTAAACAGCTTGGCTTCAACTCCTGATTGCCATTTACCACCGGTAAATAGTGGTTAATTCAGATAAGTGATTTATGTTGAGTATATTTCTGTGTATCTTTCCAACAGACTCCATACTTTTCTAGGGTTATTCATTATATCTTAGGGCTAATTCATCTCACATGACTAATCATTAGCTCCTTGTGATATTAGTTCATTAAGTTATCATACATTATGAAATTAATTACAATTCTGAAAACTTCATCTCTTATTAAATTACAGTATCTTTCACAGAGGGCAGGTAAATAAACAGGTTAACCCCTGAGTGGTACTTGTCCAGTTCAGGCCAGTGAGCTGTACAGGTTGAAGGAGGGCAATCTCCCAGTATCTGTTAGTTGGCCCTCAATGGCATTTGTTCTTTCTCCACTATCTTGGACACTGCTAAGCTGTGGAAGACATACTGTTGCCAAAGAGAATGAAATGAAATTAATATGTGGCTATAATAGAAGAAACACATATAGTCCATAGATTGACCCCTTCATTAGGAATCCTCAAATGAAATCAGTCTAGAGACTTACCAGGCATTTCCCTTATATCTGTGGTAATTTGTACTGTGGATGATTTTCCTGGAGAAGGAAAGAAAGTAAAGACCTCTTGATTCAGAAACTGGCTATCACCCTGGTATTGTGTGAACATTCAACAGACCAAATTCCAGGATTAGTCTCATTTGGTCTTTATTCCTGTTGAGTCAAGGTGAATAGAATAAAGGGCTACCATATGTAACCTTCTTCGTTTCCTAGCTACTAAAACATTTCAAGGTCAGATCCTTTTTACCATAATAATATCTTTTCAAGTAAAGGAAAGTACAGATCCAAAAAGACAACATATGAAAGGTACTTGTTGCAAAATGGAGTTCTTTATACGTGAAAAAAAAATCAACAAAATGTTGTTTGTACCCCATGCTTAGAGAAACTCTCCAATGACTCTGCTTAAACCAGGTTTTCTCTGCGTATCTTTTCCTACTTCAGTGGAAACCAGAAGCTCTGGATCTCGTGCCTTCCCTGGTTTCTCCCTTTTCTTTCTTTTTTTTCTTTTTTTAACATCTTTATTGGAGTATAATTATTGGAGTATAATGTTGTGTTAGTTTCTGCTGTATAACAAAGTGAATCAGCTATACATGTACATATATCCCTATATCCCCTCCCTCTTGCATCTCCCTCCCACCCTCCCTATCCCACCCCTCTAGGTGGTCACAAAGCACAAGCTGATCTCCCTGTGCTATGCAGCTGCTTCCCACTAGCTATCTATTTTACATTTCATAGTGTATATATGTCAGTGCTACTCTCTCACTTCATCCCAGCTTACCCTTCCCCCTCCCCGTGTCCTAAAGGCCATTCTCTATGTCTGCATCTTTATTCCTGTCCTGCCCCCTAGAGAAATGGAAATAAAAACAAAAATAAACAAGTGGGACCTAATAAAACTTTTGCACAGCAAAGGAAACCATAAACAAGACGAAAGGCAATCCTCAGAACGGGAGAAAATATTTGCAAACGAAGCAATTCGCCCTTTTCGTTCCTTTTTTTTTTTTTTTTTTGCGGTACGCGGGCCTCTGACTGTTGCGGCCTCTCCTGTTGCGGAGCACAGGCTCCGGACGCGCAGGCTCAGCGCCCATGGCTCACGGGCCCAGCCGCTCCGCAGCATGTGGGATCTTGCCGGACCGGGGTCCCGTGCATCTGCAGGCGGACTCTCAACCACTGCGCCACCAGGGAAAGCCCCGCCCTATTCTTGTGTTCTCTCGCCCACTAATTAGTGTTACCATGTGCCTATATTGCTAACAGTTTAAAGAGAGCAGTTCCTTTGAAAATATAATCTTTTAAATGCATCATCATTTTGGAGTGGTCTCATAAATTTTGTTGCTGATTTGGGATCTTAAACGGTGTATTTATTTATATTAAAGTCTGCCTGCTGTTCATCTTGAAGATATTATATTTGTATAGTTAAAAGAAGTAATGAGCCAAATTTAGTTTTTTTTCTACTCTGGAATGCTTTGCATCTTGTAATCACCATTGACTGCCTACTTGTCAGAATCAGTGAAAGGAGTAGATGTAAAATTGCCCAATCTCATGTTTTATAATATAATAGTCTAGTCAAAATGGAGAGTACTAATAGCATTCAGCTGCATGGACATTATCTGATAATGACAGTGTGTATAGCTCAGACTACAGAGGAGCAAATTAAAGTTGGAAGCTCAAATATTGGACTTTGTTTTGTTTAGAATGAAGTTTATGCACAAATCTCATCAGAATATGTGTTTTACTGTTTTGTGGAAATAAAATAATTTTTATTAACTTTTAATCATTTTGATTGCATTTACTTTCAGAGACCACTAACACTGTTTTACCTTTGTTTCAGGAGTGTATGTGGTATAACTGATGCATTTGCCTAAAATCCATAAATATGAGATTATGAAAACATTAAAGCATACAGACCTGTGCTGAGAATAACAACTTTCAATTTCAGATTTGTATAAATCAGCAAAAACCTGGAGATAAAAGATAAGAAATATTACTAGGCAGTCAGAGACTTAGTCCACTACTTTTAAGCATTTGCACTTCTCTTTATTGAGCATTATGGATCTCAGAAAATAATTTCATTGAGCTTAAATATTTCTGAAATGATTGTTGTTTTATATGGAGTCTGTTAAACTCAGGCATCCCACTGGGGCTAGCCTTTGGATCATTCAGTGATATTCAAAATTTTAGGTCCTTAAGCAAGCATCCTTGATTATGGTTTTAAAAAAGAAATGCAATGTGTACAGTTTCAGAGCCCATCTAAAAAGCTGTACTGAGAAAATCAATCTTAACAATTGATAAATTACATCCCCTATTGGAAAAGAAATGTGTTCATGGCATTTTGGAAATCATTCTGCATGGTAGTCAAGTTCTTTTAGTGAGTTCCCTGACAATCGTGGTCTTTTACTATTCCCTGCACTTAGAAGCAAGAACTCCTCCCCAGACAGCTTTCAAATACAGTGGTTAGGAAGTGCACATGGAATGGAAACCTTGTTTGTAGATTTTGATTATGGATTAATTACTTAATTGGCTGTTGCCTGTTTAGGGTGGTTAATGGATACGAACGTTTGATTTTTGACATTTTTTCCCACTCTTTTGCTCCCTTTTATATTGAGTTCTTCTCACTGGAAGCCATGTAATGAGAATCACCTTTCCATCTCATGTTCCTGCCTTCACTGTCGTCTGTTCTATAGCAGTATAAGATTTTTGTTTCGGAGCAAGAGGTGCATTAGATCAAAGGGCAAAGAACTACCTGCACTAATTTTGCTTGTGTTGTTCTGTAACTCTTTACTCTGGAGATAGGCCTTTTGGTAAATGATTTTTACCTTTATATAGGATGAAAATTTGTAATAGAGAAAGAATAACTTGTAAATTTGATAACAATGAAATAATGGTCTAGAGATGTTGAGATGCTCAAGAAAGCTTTTTCACTTTTTTTTCAGACATATATCGTTAATGAAAATCATATTTAATACTTACTGTATTCTTACTCTTTGTCAAGCACTGTTCGAAATGCTGTATGTGCTGCCTCTTTTGATTTGCACAGCTATTCCATAAGCTATTTCACCTTATTGTACAAATAAAGATACTGGTGCCCAGAGAGGTTAAGTAACATGCTTAAGGTGATACTGAAAAATGACAGAGGCAATATTTGAATCTCTCCTTGACTCCCTCTTAACAACACATTCTAATTCCCAGGAAAGCCCAAGATCAATTGGTCCCCATGGACAAAACATTGATAGTCAGGAATTACCACCTTCCATTGGATAAAGGCTAATGATTAAAACGAGGAGGCTGGTAGTGAAACCATAGCTTCCAAATTTGTCAGCATTGGAACTGCTCATGCAGTATCATGTTTCATGTATGAGACAGAGAGGCAGGATGCAAAGAAGTGGGGCAGGGCCTCCAGCAGAGCACCGGGGATTAGCACAAATGAAAATTGCCCTTGGGAAATAACAGCTAAATGTTACTGAGCACTCTGTATGCTAGACCCAATGTAATGCAATGCCTTATTTAATGTTAGCATCTTATAATTATTCCAGTTTTATCAATGCAGCAACTGGGGTTTAAACTGGCTAGGCAATTTCCCCAGGGTTACATAGCTGCTGAATGACAATAGCAGAACCCAAACTCAATTTGTCTGAATTCGGAAGTCATTGCTCTAGGACTTCTGGTTTAGCTCTCACATGTAAAGAGTTTAGAAGTCATCATTCCTGTCCTTACAAGAAAAACCTGGACAAACTGAAAATCAGTGAGTTCTCTTGGACCCATAAGAGATGAGGTTACTAGGAAAATCACCACCCTCAAATCTAGAAAGACAGGCTCATTCAGGGAGAAACATGTAAGACTGCATACCCGCAGTAGAAGCCACTGGAGTCATAAACTGGTAGAAACACTTCAAAATAATAATTTTGATGAATTATTGGATGCTGAGTGTGGACTAGCATGAGTGTGAGAAATGCTGAATGACCTCAGCCTCAGAGAGTCCCTAACACATTCATGGGCTTTACCTCCAGAAATCCCACCAGGTTCTCATGATGAACATTTCATCATTACTCTGGCAAAGAGTGATTCTTGTGAAATAAGCCCAGAGCTTTCTTCATAACAAAAGCTTACTCTCCAGGGAAAAGACTTTTTCAGGGCTTTATCTATGGCCCAGCTAAGGAAAGGGCATTCTTCCCACTCCAGATCCCTCTAGCTTTCCAGTCACATCTGAAGTTGTCCACAGAGGTCATGTCTTCAAGGAAATATATTGGGAACACCGCAACCTGGGAAGGATATAGGGGGAAGGGGAGAAGATAAGATATGTCACTGGAGTGACTTTGGTAAGACCATAGTCCAAGTAGGAAGGACCTACTAATACACTGAGATGTAATTGGAAGATTATAGATTACTCCCCCTCTACCACACCTTACCATCACACCCACAGGGCCCCAGTATAATAACTCTGGATTTCAAGTGAAAAACTGCAAGACTCAGGCTCTCAAAGTGAAGATGGAAGACCAAACCCATGATATCTATATATATTTTACATGCACACACATTGACACACACATACATACCTATGGAAAACATTAAACATAGCCCAACTTTTAGCCAGATTAACATAAATTCTCAAACTAAAGATTGATTTATGTCAGTTCCTGTTCCTGATACAATATATCCGTCTTTCAGCAAAAAATTACAAGGCATGCCAAAAAGCAAGGACAAACAGTCTGAAGAGACAAAGCATTCATCAGAAACAGACTCAAATATAACACAGATGTTGGAATTAGCAAACAAGGAATTTAAAATAAATATGATCGATATGTTAGGTACCCTAATGGAAAAGTAGACAACATGTAAGAACAGATGGTAGAGCAGTCAGAATAATGCCCTCCTTCCTTGCCAAGGTGTCCACATTATAATCCCCAGAAACTATGAATATATTATCTTAAATGGCAAAAAGAAGTTTGAAGATGTCTTTACGTTAAGGGCCTTGAGATAGATTATCATGGATTATCCAGGGGGGCCCAATATAATCACAAGTGTCCTAAAAAGTGGAAGAGGAAGGCAAAAGAGGAAGAGTGATGCAATGTGAGAAGGACTCAACTACCATTGCTTACTTTAAATATGGAGGAAGGAGGCAATATGCCAAGGAAGGAAGACAGCTCCTAGAAGCTTGAAAAGGTGAGGAAATGGTTTATTTCCTAGAGCCTCCAGAAGGTAATGCAGTTCTTCCTACACCTTGATTTTAGCCCAGTGGGACGTGTGTTGTACTTTTAAGATACGGAACTGTATGATAATAAGTGTGTGTTGTTTTTGGCAACTAAGTTTGATATAATTTGTTAAGGCAACCATAGAATACTAATGCAGGTGGGTAATGTAAGCAGAGGGATGAAAAACTAAGAAAATCAAAGGAAAAGCTGGAAATCAAAAACACTGTAACAAAAGTGAAGAATACTTTTGATGGGCTCATCGGTAGACTTGGTCTGCCTGAGGAAAGAATCTGTGAGCTTGAAGATAAGTCAATAATAGCTTCCCAAATTGGAATGCAAGGGAAAAAAATGAATGAATTAAATAAAAACCCAAAACACAGAAAAGAATATCCCAAAAAGTGTGGGACCTTTTCAAAAGGTGTGACACATGCATATTTGGATTAATAGAAGGGAAGAAAGTAAAAAACAAGATCAGAAGAAATATTCGAAGTAGTAACTGCTGAGCATGTTCCAAAATTAATGACACACAATAGATCCAGGAATCTGAGAACACCAGGTAGGATAAATACCAAACACACACACACACACACACACACACACACACACATCTAGGCATATTATGTTCAAACTGCAGTAGGTCAGAGACAGAGAAAATCTTGAAAGAAAGCAGGGGGATAAATACTGTTACCTATAGAGGAACAAGTATAAGAATTGCAGTCGTCTTCTGGTCAGAAATCATGCAAGCCAGCAGAATATGGAGTGAAGTATTTAGTGGTGAAAGAAAAAGCAATCCACCAAACTAGAATTCTATATCCATCCAAATTATTCTTCAGAAATAAAGAGTAAATGAACACTTTCTCAGACAAACAAAAACCGCGAGAACTTATCACCAACTGACTTGTCCCGTAAGACATGTTAAAAGAAGTTCTTTAAGGAAGAAGGAAGATGAGGTAGGTCAGAAATTTGGATCTACATAAAAAAAGAAGGCCATTAGGGAAGGAATAAATAAGGGTAAAATAAGGTTTTTTAGTTTTCTTATTCTTAATTAATCCAAAAGATAACTTTAAAGTAATAATAGCAACAATGAACTGGGTGATTATAGTATATGGACCAGTGGAATGAAGACAGCAATGTTACAAGGGATAAAGCATACAGATGATAATCCAGATAGGTAGGGGCTTGACGAACCTATTCAGATTGTAGTCAGAACAGAAAAGATTGCTGGAAGCCCCTGCATGTCATTTAGGTCCAAGGATGACTTAAAATGCTCACTATGTTCCAGGCACATAATATTAGGTATAAAAAGATGAATAAGTGTGGCCCATACATTTAAAAAGCTATAGTTAAGCAAGAGACATAGACAAATAAATGACTATAATCTAGGTCATTCATTTGTTCAATACATATTTCTTGAGCACCTACTCTATACCAGGCAAAGTAAGAAGTGCCAGAATGAAGAAGTGAAGTGCTATGAAATCACAGTGAGGGGGCTAATAGTCACGTCGAGGATTGTGAAGCAAATCTACGTGAGAGTTAGGACTGGAAGGAGAAATAGAACATTGCAGGTAAGAACGTGAACAAACAACATGAATGGCAGACATGGAGCATTAGCAATTTCTGACTTAGTAAATTATATGAATGTTTCATACTCTGTCTCAAATCAGTCCCAAAGATTAAATAGCTCAGGGCCCAAGGACCAGATCAGACAATAAGAAACACTAGATTAGAATAGAAATGAAAGAGTGGGGCAGGAACTAACATACCATAATCTGACCTACTCATCTTGATACTACCTGTTTTTTGTTTTGTTTTTAAATTAACACCCTGAGATGGAACCAAATTAAAATTCTTGATCCTGGAGTAGGAAGTCTATTTCCTGAGGAGCATGAACTTGGCCAGAGAGTGAGCCCTGTCCTGAAAGCCACAGTGGTGATAAAGAGTTCCTCAGTTGTGTAGACTGAAATCCAATCAAATGAGAGTTATTAGTCCTGTTAGGCCAGAGACTGAAATGGGTGTGGGACCATTGGAGCCATGGTGTTCAGAGGGACTGGAGAGAGAGAAAGAACTCACTAATGACATGATGATTTGGTTGGGTGAGAGTTGTTGGGGTAGGATGGGAACATTAGATTAAGACCCATTGATCTGGGACAGATGGTTAAAGGATGAAAATTACATTTGATTTTGTGGAAGAAGAGCTCAATATAAGAGGAATCATCAAGGAAACGGAGTCCAGCCTACGTAATACTAAGATTTCTACAACTGTGCTGTCCAATAACATGGTCACTATTTAAATTTAAGTTAATCAAAATTACATAAAATGAAACACTCAGGTCCTCAATTGCACTAGTCTTATTTCGAGTGCTCTCATGTGCCTAGTGGCTACCATGTTGAACAGCACAGAAATCAAACATTTCCATCAATGCAGAAAGATCTGTTTGATAGTAGTGTTCTAAAAAGTGTGGGGGAGGTTGTGATACATCAGAAATGCAGTTTGATATCTTCCAGAAACAACTGCAGAGTAGCTTTTAAATTTTTTTTTTAATTTTGCCAGTGAGGATAAGAAAGGTCTTGCAGTATAATTATCCAACTCTGCCAACAAATATTTGTATGGGTGTTTGTCCCTTTTAAGTAGAATGAAATATCCTCATTTTTACAGATTAGGAAATTTAGTGAAGTCAAGTCACTTCACACTAGTAGTAAATGGCATAATCAGGAGTTTAAGTCAGGTTGCTTAACTCCAAAGTCTGTTCACTTGACCTTTGCACTCCAAGACACCCCAGAAGGCCAGATCCAGGACCAAGAGGCCACCAGTGGGCACTGGAGTGGGCACCTCTGGCTGTTTAGAGCCAGCATCTGAGCTTAGTAGGGAACG
>NW_006774564.1:4201666-4217989 GCF_000442215.2 Lipotes vexillifer | reverse complement strand
AGAGCCAGAATCGGAGCTTAGTAGGGAAAGTGTCCACTCTGCTTGGGCAGCAGCAGTTGTTAGATATTTTGTAATATTACTGTTGCCCCCAAATTTGTATATTAATGTACACCTTCTTGATCTTTGCAAAAAGTTACGTGCATTTAATGCTTTTCATTAATACCCAGCTAACCATTGGTTTTCATGAGTCTAATTGGCTTTTCATTGTTTAGTTAGTGAAAAAAAGTGAGAAAATTCTTTATGCACAATATAAACACATTACTTTTTTTTTCGGTAACTGAAACCGATGTGTGTTTGACCAATTAAACAATATTTAAAAAAAATAAATTCACTGCCTATACTGGAAACAGTTCCTCAATTTTGTACTTTGAAATTATGTGAAATGCCTTCATTTCACCTACTCTCTGTGTTTTTAGTTTCTTTCTTGGGGAGATGATAGTTCAAAATAATATCTTCAAATTCATTTTGGGTTTTGGTTTTTTAAAAATGAGCTAATTACATTGTATTATTCTTCCAACTTTTTCTTACTTTGCTCTTAATTTATTTCAAGCATTTTGGGAAATAACTATTGATATTTCTTCAGTAAAAAAAGTTTCTTTCTTAACAGTGAACACAGCAACTCCTTACTAAATCTTTTGGGGCTGGGGAATTTCAGTTAAAATTTAATAGTTTTCAGGCTGTGAGATGGACCTTCAACTCTCAAATATTTTGGAAAGCCTTGGATCATTTGTGATTGACAGGTCAAAAATACAATGATCTGTTGTGTCTAGCCCATGTCATGCTGGAGAATACTAAATCAATAGTAATGCTATCAGAACCAGAAATCAAATGCAAAATAGTTCCCTTGGCTTCCTGCATAATGACATTTGCTCTTTTGATAAATTACTAATGGATTCTTGGACAGGAGACCTCCTGGAACAGCCAAGCCTGGATATAAATGGAAAGGGTGAAGTAGTGATGTTTATTATACAGAAAAATGTGCCTTCAGTGAACGTTCTACATAAAGAATGTCCAAATATAATCACATTGTGATAAGATATTAGTAAGAAGGCAAGAACAAGCAAACCATAACCCATGATCTTTGAGCCCTACTAAAAGTTATCTGGAGAGCCTCATACTAAACCCTTCATTCTATAACTGGAGCAGCTCAAACAGGGCAAAGCACAGCAGTGACCAAAACAACAAAATATCAATATTTGTACCAAGCTCTTCCCTGGATTAGTCATCCTATTTCCTCAAGACAATGTAGTGATTGGCTAAAGGGCATCACAACTATACCACATATTAATACATTTGATTGCTTGACTTGTTATGGTAGATCATTTGATGCCATGAACATGTTTTAGGGCAAGAAAGGGGGAGGTTCTTCGTATTACTGTCTTTAAAGCCTGAACTGACTAAGAAAACTTTTGACCACCTGCTCCACAGTGCCCATGGATGTATATATGTCTGTGCAAATACGGTGTAAAGAAAAATACTACTGAGAATATCCAAATACCACTTAACTCAAAGGCTTTAGAAATTTGTGGCAAGAGAAAGTCTCCCTACCACGCAGTTGCACTGAATAGTATAACAAATGAAGATTAGCTTCTGGGCTTTACAGAATGCCAGATAATATCGCATAAGACATGTTAACAACAGTCCATGTTTCCTGTGTTTGTGGTCTACAAAATGAACATACTTCAAGCTTTGAATGCACACTAATTCTAACCTTTCTGTACTTTATAAGGTAATTGCTGTATTTTCTTGCATGCTGAAAATGAATAAAAGTAGGATTTGCTTGCTACAGCAAACAAAAATGTTTTTCCCTCTACCACTTGACCACCTCATTTACTTCATGTTATGGCTGGATCTCAATGAGCTGCCTAAGTGAACATTTGTGCTTCAGAAATACCTTTGTTTTGTCAGATTCCCAAATTAAAGGGGAAAAAATTTTATACTGAAGGATTAAATGCAACCAGGGAACAAAATAATGAAAAGCCTTATTTGAGAAGAAATAACTCTTTGGAATAAGAGGTTACCATATGTCAATATGTCATATACAGGGAAAGTGAGCTTTTGATTACTTAGAGGTAAGGTTGCCGGAGGGTTTCTGATTTAAATTTCTAAGCCTTGATCAGAGAGAACATCAAGGGGTTTGTTGAAAATCCTAACTTGTGAACTGGACTTTTATTCCTTTGAAAAATTATACAAAATATTTTCTGCTCACATTTATATACTATGTGGTATGTTTCTCCTTGTACATTTGCAGCTATTCTTGTGCAGGTTTTATACTTGTAACATCAGAATTGAATTTAAGCATTTCTAGAAAAAGCAGTAAGTTTGGAAATGGAAAAGTTACCCTAAAAGTTGGCTCAAAAAATGTTTAAGTGCAAAAAAGACTGAGAAAACCTAAATAAACATGAATTGGGACTACTTAAATCAATTATGGTGCATGCTTAAAATGGAATTCTGTTTATCAGTTTAAAAGATAGAACAGTGTCCAAGACACATTGAATGAAAAAAACAAGTGTCCCCACTGTTAAGTACCTTGATTTTTTCACTCAGTATTTTTATGTGCATATACATAGACTCTGTTTGGAATAATTGCATAATAAATTGGTAATATTGCTTTTGGACAAGGGAGGGACGCTAGGGCTCAAGTGATTGAGAGATTTGTTTCTCACTGTGTGGCCCTTTGTACTTGAATCGTTTTAAGTGATAAGGCTAGGTAGACAGAATAAAAGAAAGAACTGTTCAGTTCTTTACACCTTCACTCTTTAAATGTATTACTTCTATTCCAAGTTTCATCAAAACTTAGTATCATTTTGTCCAGTAAAGTGGAAGTGTGGATGTATAATGAGTTAGGAAGGTTTTATTTTGAAATAAAAAACTAAATTACTAACTTCCACTTTGTAAATATCTTAGAGGTAAAGTAAACGTTCAGCAATAAAGCATTTTTCAATCTACGGTAATAATTACCAGAAGATAAAAACATGTTGGTACAATAAATAAATTTGAAAGCTATACCTATTACTGCAGCCAGTGTGTAGGTTAATACCTTCATATATGAGATTGTCTGTTGTTTATTTATATATATGTACATATATATATACTTTATGTAGATAAAAACCGATAAACAGTTAGTGTTATCTACATTTGGTTATCCTGTGGACACAAAATACTAGTTAAATAGATAAAACTAAAATTTTGAACTATTTTCTTTTCCTTTATGTTGCCTGTAACTTTAGAAACTCACGATTCTGAAAATTTAAAAGTGTTGACTATTTGACTTCCCCTCTACACCCCCATCACTTTAACTTGTTCTGTAATGTGCCACCTGTGATGTCTTATATTATGTTCTCACATCTGCTGCTCCATATAAACCAGTACTGCCATCTTAGAAATAATAGACCCCCTTTCATTCTCTAATACAGACACTGTCATTATGTGCGATTATATTAGAGCTTTAAATTTTTCTGTTTTCAGCTTTTCATAGGGAATAAATGATCCATTATTTCAGTAATTTTGTATATTGTTATATTTTTGAGATTCCATTCTCTCTCTCCCCTTCTCTTCTTCCCTCTCCTGCTTGCTGGCTCTCTGTCTCTGCCTCTCTCTCCCCATTCATCGATCTTTGGAAGAAGGTGAAGGGTGTGGAGCAGGCAGCAGGACCTTTAGTGTGGCACATGCCGGGCAGTGCATCTCCTGCTGGAGAATTTAGCTGTCACTTTGGAGCCTGCTTAATGAAACTACTATGCAATTCACATACCCCAAGTACTGAAAGGGAAACTGCATCTGGTGTCTGCACAGTTTACTGATAAGATTTTATCTTTTCTCCCGCTGATACTGATAGGGCTATAGCCAGGTGGGCAGTAAATAAAGATTTATTATGGACTGGATTTGTTAGCTAACAGTACTTTCTCAGAACTATATCAAAAAAGACCCAGAAATGTTCATCTTTCACATCCATGGAGCTCAATAACGAATGGTATGGTGGGGGAGGTGTGGCTGCAGGAATTTTTCTAGCTAGTATGTTTTATTTATTTTTTATTTTTTAAATAAATTTTATTTATTTTATTTTGGGCTGCGTCGGGTCTTCATTGTTGTGTGCGGGCTTTCTCTAGTTGCGGCGAGCGGGGGCTACTCTTCGTTGCAGTGCGCAGTCTTTTCATTTTGGTGGCTTCTCTTGTCGTGGAGCACAGGCTCTAGGCGTGCGGGCTTCAGTAGTTGTGGCACTGGAGCTCAGTAGTTGTGGCTCGTGGGCTCTAGAGCGCAGGCTCAGTAGTTGTGGCGCACCTGCTTAGTTGCTCCGCGGCATGTGTGATCCTCCCGGACCAGGGCTCGAACGCCATGTCCCCTGCATTGGCAGGCGGATTCTTAACCACTGCACCACCAGGGAAGCCCCTATGTAGTTTGTTTTAAACCGTGAACATTCCTTACACAATCAGCATAATCTGAATAGATGACTAAAAATCCAGGGGTTGATAAATTATCATCATGGCACCTGCATCTTATGCCTCAAGAACCTTAAGCAAACCCAGGGCTGTACTTGTGGATTAATTAAGTATGCATAATTTACCACTGCAGTTTACATAAGTGTAAGTATTTTTCTCATTCTGGAAAATAGGCATTTCCAGCTTCAGGAGAAGCATCAGAATATTGTTACACAATGAAATGAGCCATCAGCCTATTCAGCTATTATAAGGAAAAAACAAAAAATCTCTGCTCTTGCTGCCAGTGCTTAGTTCTTAAATTGAAATGATCGTTAAAGTTTAATTTGCTTTTCACCATTTATATATACTTGTTTTTGCTCACATTTATTGTGTTGATTTTTACCCATGCTTGTAATCAGTACTGTTTTCTTGTTCTAGATCGATGCTGCTATATTTGAATGATTTAGAGAATGTTCATCTAGGCATACACTTTCACTGCAGTTATTTTAGGTAAACAAGGGCAAGAAGCAAAGGAATCTGGAATAATAGTCATGGAAGCACATCAGGGTTTGAACAGCTTGTCACATGTTGTTACCCAGGTACTTTGGTGTAAATTAGCCATTAATACTAAGTTACTATTTTGTCATCTATAATATGGGAATAGTAACACCTATACAACAAGTGGTTGTGTTAAATGTTACAACGAATGTAAAGAGCCTAATTCAGAGCTGGGCATGTGCTAGGTGTTCAATAAATGAAGTGAATTTTTGTTATTATCTAATTAAAACAATTTTTTAAATAGACATAACAATTCTAAATCTCTAAATTAGTAGTTAAAAACATTTGTTTCTATATGGTAATTTATTTAATTCTTAATATAGTAGGCTATAAAGTGTTTAGATACTGGTTACATAATGTTTAGTTGTCTATTTATGAATTTATGGTAAATTTATGCAAGTTTATGTGTAGATAGACAACCTAGAGGCATGTTAGGTATGCTCAACTTACTTATATCATAATGTCAACATTAGAGTTTTATTCTTTTTGTTCAAGCCAAAAGAGGCCCTTGTGGGAAATGAAAGCTTAAATGCAATTGTTCATAAAGGAATACTACTATAAATTTATTAATCCCTGATTTACAATAGGGAAATACATCCAAACTTCAATTCATATAGTATGCATAATCTTGAGAAGCTGAGTTTAAATTTGATTTTTCTCATCTACTCCTGTTTTCCTGTTATATGTACATTATAATATTTGTAACATCTTTAATGGAGTATAATTGCTTTAAAATTGTGCATTAGTTTCTGCTTTATAACAAAGTGAATCAGTTATACATATACACATGTTCCCATGTCTCTTCCCTCTTGTGTCTCCCTCCCTCCCACCCTCCCTATCCCACCCCTCTAGGTGGTCACAAAGCACCAAGCTGATCACCCTGTGCTATGCGGCTGCTTCCCACTAGCTATCTATTTTACGTTTGGTAGTGCATATATGTCCATGCCACTCTCTCGCTTTGTCACAGCTTACCCTTCCCCCTCCCCATATCCTCAAGTCCATTCTCTAGTAAGTCTGTGTCTTTATTCCTATCTTACCCCTAGGTTCTTCATGACATTTATTTTTTCTTAAATTCCATATATATGTGTTAGCATACGGTATTTGTCTTTCTCTTTCTGACTTACTTCACTGTGTATGACAGACTCTAGGTCCATCCATCGCATTACAAATAGCTCAATTTCGTTTCTTTTTATGGCTGAGTAATATTCCATTGTATATATGTGCCACATCTTCTTTATCCATTCATCCGACGACGGGCACTTAGGTTGTTTCCATCTCCGGGCTATTGTAAATAGAGCTGCAATGAACATTTTGGTACATGACTCTTTCTGAATTCTGGTTTCCTCAGGGTATATACCTAGTAGTGGGATTGCTGGGTCATATGGTAGTTCTATTTGTAGTTTTTTAAGGAACCTCCATACTGTTCTCCATAGTGGCTGAACCAATTCACATTCCCACCAGCAGTGCAAGAGTGTTCCCTTTTCTCCACACCCTCTCCAGCATTTATTGTTTCTAGATTTTTTGATGATGGCCATTCTGACTGGTGTGAGATGATATCTCATTGTAGTTTTGATTTGCATTTCTCTAATGATTAATGATGTTGAGCATTCTTTCATGTGTTTGTTGGCAGTCTGTATATCTTCTTTGGAGAAATGTCTATTTAGGTCTTCTGCCCATTTTTGGATTGGGTTGTTTATTTTTTTGTTATTGAGCTGCATGAGCTGCCTGTAAATTTTAGAGATTAATCCTTTGTCAGTTGATTCATTTGCAAATATTTTCTCCCATTCTGAGGGCTGTCTTTTGGTCTTGTTTATGGTTTCCTTTGCTGTGCAAAAGCTTTGAAGTTTCATTAGGTCCCATTTGTTTATTTTTGTTTTTATCTCCATTACTCTAGGAGATGGGTCAAGAAGGATCTTGCTGTGATTTATGTCATAGAGTGTTCTGCCTATGTTTTCCTCTAAGAGTTTGATAGTTTCTGGCCTTACATTTAGGTCTTTAATCCATTTTGAGCTTATTTTTGTGTATGGTGTTAGGGAGTGATCTAATCTCATACTTTTACATGTACCTGTCCAATTTTCCCAGCACCACTTATTGAAGAGGCTGTCCTTTCTCCACTGTATATTCCTGCCACCTTTATCAAAGATAAGGTGACCATATGTGCATGGGTTTATCTCTGGGCTTTCTATCCTATTCCATTGATCTATCTTTCTGTTTTTGTGCCAGTACCATACTGTCTTGATTACTGTAGCTTTGTAGTGTAGTCTGAAGTCAGGGAGCCTGATTCCTCCAGCTACATTTTTCGTTCTCAAGATTTCTTTGGTTATTCGGCATCTTTTGTGTTTCCATACAAATTGTGAAATTTTTTGTTCTAGTTCTGTGAAAAATGCCAGTGGTAGTTTGACAGGGATTGCAGTGAATCTGTAGCTTGCTTTGGGTAGTAGAGTCATTTTCACAATGTTGATTCTTCCAATCTAAGAACATGGTATATCTCTCCATCTATTTGTATCATCTTTAATTTCTTTCATCAGTGTCATAATTTTCTGCATACAGGTCTTTTGTCTCCTTAGGTAGGTTTATTCCTAGATATTTTATTCTTTTCGTTACAGTGGTAAATGGGAGTGTTTTCTTGATTTCACTTTCAGATTTTTCATCATTAGTATATAGGAATGCCAGAGATTTCTGTGCATTAATTTTGTATCCTGCTACTTTACCAAATTCATTGATTAGCTCTAGTAGTTTTCTGGTAGCATCTTTAGGATTCTCTATGTATAGTATCATGTCATCTGCAAACAGTGACAGCTTTACTTCTTCTTTTCCGATTTGGATTCCTTTTATTTCCTTTTCTTCTCTGATTGCTGTGGCTAAAACTTCCAAAACTATGTTGAATAAGAGTGGTGAGAGTGGGCAACCTTGTCTTGTTCCTGATCTTAGTGGAAATGGTTTCATTTCTCACCATTGAGAACAATGTTGGCTGTGGGTTTGTCATATATGGCCTTTATTATGTTGAGGAAAGTTCCCTCTATGCCTGCTTTCTGCAGGGTTTTTATCATAAATGTATGTTGAATTTTGTCGAAAGCTTTCTCTGCATCTATTGAGATGATCATATGGTTTTTCTCCTTCAGTTTGTTAATATGGTGTATCACAGTGATTGAATTGCATATATTGAAGAATCCTTGCATTCCTGGAATAAACCCCACTTGATCATGGTGTATGATCCTTTTAATGTGCTGTTGGATTCTGTTTGCTAGTATTTTGTTGAGCACTTTTGCATCTATGTTCATCGGTGCTATTGGCCTGTAGTTTTCTTTCTTTGTGACATCTTTGTCTGGTTTTGGTATCAGGATGATGGTGGCCTCGTAGAATGAGTTTGAGAGTGTTACTCCCTCTGCTATATTTTGGAAGAGTTTCAGAAGGATAGGTGTTAGCTCTTCTCCAAATGTTTGATAGAATTTGCCTGGGAAGCCATCTGGTCCTGGGCTTTTGTTTGTTGGAAGAATTTTAATCACAGTTTCAATTTCAGTGCTTGTGATTGGTCTGTTCATATTTTCTATTTCTTCCTGGTTCAGTCTCGGCAGGTTGTGCATTTCTAAAATTTGTCCATTTCTTCCAAGTTGTCTATTTTATTGGCATAGATTTGCTTGTAGTAATCTCTCATGATCTTTAGGTACAAGGTTAGGTTGTTTATTCGAGATGTTTCCTGTTTCTTAAGGTAGGATTGTATTGCTATAAACTTCCCTCTTAGAACTGCTTTTGCTGCATCCCATAGGTTTTGGGTCATTGTGTTTTCATTGTCATTTGTTTCTAGGTATTTTTTGATTTCCTCTTTGATTTCTTCAGTGATTACTTCGTTATTAAGTAGTGTATTGTTTAGCCTCCATGTGTTTGTATTTTTTACAGATCTTTTCCTGTCATTGATATCTAGTCTCATAGCATTGTGGTCGGAAAAGATACTTGATACGATTTCAATTTTCTCACCTTTACCAAGGCTAGATCTGTTACCCAAGATATGATCTATCCTGGAGAATGTTCCATGAGCACTTGAGAAGAAAGTGTATTCTGTTGTTTTTGGATGGAATGTTCTATAAATATCAATTAAGTCCATCTTGTTTAATGTATCATTTAAAGCTTGTGTTTCCTTATTTATTTTCATTTTGGATGATCTGTCCATTTGTGAAAGTGGGGTGTTAAAGTCCCCTACTATGATTGTGTTAGTGTCAATTTCCCCTTTTATGGCTGTTAGTATTCGCCTTATGTATTGAGGTGCTCCTACGTTGGGTGCATAAATATTTACAATTGTTGTATCTTCTTCCTAGATCAATGCCTTGATCATTATGTAGTGTCCTTCTTTGTCTCTTCTAATAGTCTTTATTTTAAAGTCTATTTTGTCTGATATGAGAATTTCTACTCCAGCTTTCTTCTGATTTCCATTTTCATGGAATATCTTTTTCCATCCCCTCACTTTCAGTCTGTATGTGTCCCCAGGTCTGAAGTGGGTCTCTTGTAGACAGCATATATATGGTTCTTGTTTTTGTATCCATTCAGCCAGTCTGTGTCTTTTGGTGGGAGCATTTAATCCATTTACATTTAAGGTAATTATCGATATGTATGTTCCTATTACCATTTTCTTATTGTTTTGGGTTTGTTATTGTAGGTCTTTTCCTTCTCTTTTGTTCTTGCCTAGAGAAGTTCCCTTAGCATTTGCTGTAAAGCTGGTTTGGTGGTGCTGAACTCTCTCACCTTTGCTTATCTGTAAAGGTTTTAATTTCTCCCTCAAATCTGAATGAGATCCTTGCTGGGTAGAGTAATCTTGTTTGTAGGTTTTTCTCCTTCATAACTTTAAATATGTCTTGCCACTCCCTTCTGGCTTGCAGAGTTTCTGCTGAAAGATCAGCTGTTAACCTTATGGGGATTCCCTTGTGTGTTATTTGTTGTTTTTCCCTTGCTGCTTTTAGTATGTTTTCTTTGTATTTAATTTTTGATAGTTTGATTAATATGTGTCTTGATGTGTTTCTCCTTGGATTTATCCTGTATGGGACTCTCTGTGCTTCCGGGACTTGATTAACTATTTCCTTTCCCATATTAGGGAAGTTTTCAATATAATCTCTTCACATATTTTCTCGGTCCCTTTCTTTTTCTCTTCTTATTCTGGGACCCCTATAATTTGAATGTTGGTTCATTTAATGTTGTCCCAGAGGTCTCTGAGACTGTCCTCAGTTGTTTTCATTCTTTTTTCTTTATTCTGCTCTTCAGTAGTTATTTCCACTATTTTGTCTTCCAGGTCACTTATCCGTTCTTCTGCCTCAGTTATTCTGCTATTGATCCCTTCTAGTGTATTTTTAATTTCATTTATTGTGTTGCTCATCATTGTTTGTTTCCTCTTTAGTTCTTCTAGGTCCTTGTTAAATGTTTCTTGTATTTTCTCTATTCTATTTCCAAGATTTTGGATCATCTTTACTATCATTATTCTTAATTATTTTTCAGGTAGACTGCCTATTTCCTCTTCATTTGTTAGGTCTGGTGGGTTTTTGCCTTGCTCCTTCATCTGCTGTGTGTTTTTCTGTCTTTTCACTTTGCTTATCTTACTGTGTTTGGGGTCTCCTTTTCGCAGGCTGCAGGTTCGTAGTTCCTGTTGTTTTTGGTGTCTGTCCCCAGTGGCTAAGGTTGGTTCAGTGGGTTGTGTTGGTTTCCTGATGGAGGGGACTAGTGCCTGTGTTCTGGTGGATGAGGCTGGATCTTTTCTTTCTGGTGGGCAGGTCCACATCTGGTGGTGTGTTTTGGGGTGTCTGTGGCCTTATTATGATTTTAGGCAGCCTCTCTGCTAATGGTTGGGGTTGTGTTCCTGTCTTGCTAGTTGTTTGGCATAGGGTGTGCAGCACTGTAGCTTGCTGGTCGTTGAGTGATCCTGGGTCTTGGTGTTGAGATGGAGATCTCTGGGAGATTTTCGCCATTTGATATAACGTGGAGCTGGGAGGTCTCTTGTGGACCAGTGTCCTGAACTTTGCTCTCCCACCTCAGAGGCACAGCCCTGACACCTGGCTGGAGCACCAAGAGCCTGTCCTCCACACAGCTCAGAATACAAGGGAGAAAAAATAGAAAGAAAGAAAGAGGATAAAATAAAATCAAGTAAGATAAAATAAAGTTATTAAAATAAAAAATTAAAAATAATTATTAAGAAAAAATAATTTTTAAGTAAAAAGAAAACAAAACAAAACAGAACCCTAGGACAAATGGTGAAAGCAAAACTATACAGACAAAATCTCACACAGAAGCATACAGATACACACTCAAAAAAGAGGAAAAGGGGAAAAAATAATATATCTTGCTCCTAAAGTCCACCTCCTCAATTTCGGATGATTCGTTGTCTATTCAGGTATTCCACAGATGCGGGGTACATCAAGTTGATTGTGGAGATTTAGTCCACTGCTCCTGAGGCTGCTGGGAGAAATTTCCCTTTCTCTTCTTTGTTCGCACAGCTCCCGGGGTTCAGCTTTGGATGTGGCCCCGCCTCTGTGTGTAGGTCGCCTGAGGGCTTCTGTTCTTTGCTCAGACAGGACAGGGTTAAAGGAGCAGCTGCTTCAGGGGCTCTGGCTCACTCAGGCCAGGGGGAGGGAGGGGTATGGATGCGAGGAGATCCTGTGGCGGCAGAGGCAGGCGTGACGTTGTAATAGCCTGGGCAGCGCCGTGCATTCTCCCGGAGAAGTTGTCCCTGGATCACGGGACCCTGGCAGTGGCGGGCTGCACAGGCTCCCGCGAGGGGAGGTGTGGAGAGTGACCTGTGCTTGCACACAGGCTTCTTGGTGGCTGTAGCAGCAGCCTTAGTGTCTCTTGCACATCTCTGGGGTCCGCACTGATAGCCGCGGCTCGTGCCCATCTCTGGAGCTCCTTTAATTGGCGCTCTTAATCCCCTCTCCTAGCGCACCAGGAAACAAAGAGGGAAGAAAAAGTCTCTTGTCTCTTTGGCATCTCCAGACTTTTTCCCAGACTCCCTCCCGGCTAGCCGTGGTGCACTAAAACCTTCAGGGTGTGTTCACCCCGCTAACCGCAGTCCTCTCCCTGCGCTCGGACCGAAGCTCGAGCCTCAGCTCCCAGCCCCCTCCCGTCCCGGCGGGTGAACAGACAAGCTCTCGGGCTGGTGAGTGCCGGTCGGCACCGATCCTCTGTGCGGGAATCTCTCCGCTTTGCCCTCCGCACCCCTGTGGCTGCGCTCTTCTCCGGAGCTCCGAAGCTTTCCCCCTCCGCCACCTTCATTCTCTGTCTGTGAAGGGGCTTCCTAGTGTGTGGAAAGCTTTCCTCCTTAATAGCTCCCTCCCTCTGGTGTAGGTCCCGTCCCTATTCTTTTGTCTCTGTTTATTTTTTACTGTTTTGCCCTACCCAGGTACATGGGGGAGTTTCTTGCCTTTTGGGATGTCTGAGGTCTTCTGCCAGCGTTCAGTGGGTGTTTTATAGGAGCAGTTCCACGTGTAAATGTATTTCTGATGTATCTGTGGGGAGGAAGGTGATCTCTGTGTCTTACTCTTCCACCATCTTCTCCTAAGGTCACATTATCATTTTAAAAGTCTTATTTCTTATTTATGCTGAAAACTTTATTGCAATAGTTGCTAATACTGAAATCTTAAATTTTGCTATCTCAGGGACCTTGTGTAATAAGTTATAAAAAACTCATTGAACTATAATAGAGGAACTGATTACTTAAAGGAGCTTTGCAATGAGTCTTGTAAAATCCAAGATCCCTTTTATGATAGAGGTGAATGCATTTGTAGTAAGTTTAATTTTTCGTAACACAAAACACCCACATGTAAATTGTAAAATCCGTTGTATGCTCCTTTCTTGGTGAGAATTACAGCTTTCAGCCAGGCATTGGGTTATTCCTAGGAAGGCATGTCACATATTCTGCTACTTCTCCATGGCTTTATTGATGTGGCTGTCACCCTAGAAACCCAGTGAATTCAGAGATGAAGCTGCCTTTCTGCTTGATTTTTCACTGAGGTACATTTGAGGAGACCATTGTGAGGCTCTGTTGGAAGAAACCGAAAGGGTAATTCTCCAGGAGAATAATCTTATACCTCTGAGGCTTTCCATCTGCACACACCTGACCAGCCATTTCCTGAATACTAAATGGGAAGTGTGGTGCCATTAGTCATGCCACAATAGCACCCTCAGTCCTACCAGAAATAATCATTACTTAATTAGCCAGTCTTTTCTTTGTCTATTTCTCTTTCTCTTTCAGTCATATGTTAAAAATGAGATTACAGAGCAATGAAAGGGATAGAAACAAGCCAAAGGGATCATTAATTGTGAGCACAGGGCTTAGAGTCAGATAGGCGAGGTGTCTCTGTTGCTAAGGAGTTTATAACTTTGGGAAAGTGACTTCAAGTACCGAAGACTCAGTTTCTTCTTCTATAAACTTGGTATAATAATATAATCCACCTCATTTGACTGTTCAAAGCATTAAATGAGATGATACCTATAATTATCAGCATAGTGCCTTTCAGGGCGTGTTGGTAAATTCTAGATAGAGCTATACTTGGAAGCATGGACCTTCTCTTCTAATTTCTATCTGGGTGCTGTGGGATTGGGTCCCAGTCTTAGTCTTTTCCCATCTCTCCAGTTCATGTGGTCACCTTTTTTTCTTGGCTTCCTGAATGTCAACATTGCAATGCCAGCCATCTGTTAATTTACTCCTATCAAATGACACTTGTAAGAAGAGAAACACTGTCAGCGTCAAGTGAAGTGAGGGTCTCAGCTGTGGGCTCCATCAACCGTCCTGGCCTTGAGGGCCTCTGCTGTCCTCTGTTCAGTTAAGATGTTTCTGATACCCACCTTTTCAAGTGCAGCCAAAACAAGGAAGTCAGAGGCTGGAGCCCACAGGTGAGGTTGAGTGGATATAGCCCAACCTCACCCACTGCAACTGTTTATTTAGGTCAGTTTTATAGGTTCCTGCAGAACTTGAAATTGTCACTCAAAATGGTCCCTGGTCATTATAGTAGACTTTTGTCACTTTTTAGCTATCCTACTTGCCAGTGTGCCTTACTATTTAAAGGAAATATTCCACCGTGTGTAATATCATTAGAATAAGTACCCTGTCTCCGAGTGCAGATGTTAAGAAAGGGAAAGAAACCTTTTCAAAGCTTCTTGGCAGCCAGGGCTCAGTCATGTGACCTTGACTTGGCTAATCAGATGCTTCTGTTTGAGGCCTTGACTCCAGAATAAGGATGGTGAGGATTCATTCATGATCACTTTACTGATGCTCAGTGGCAGCATCACATACTTAGTAAGATGTTCAAGTATATAATATCTTCTTCTATTGCTAGGGTGGGAGTAGCAAGTGGTGGTGAAGCTAGCTTTTGGTTTGGGAAAGTCTGGGATTTTTAGCTGCCATTATAAATTTGGTGCTATAGCAGATATGGGAGGTAACATGGAGTTAATCTTACCAAGGAACTAAGATTGTATATGCATCTTCACCATCCACTTGTCCTCAAATCTTCTGTGATTTAAGGCAAACATTTTTCATTTCTTGTGGCTATCAAATTGAGTTCACTAAATCTATAATGACAATCACAATATAAGCAATTTTATTAACCTGTCAATTATTATTCAGCCTTCTTTTTCTCATCACATCCCAAATCCAGGAGGGTGTTAAAAAAGGGAAGACAGTGGGGGCTTCCCTGGTGGCGCAGTGGTTGAGAGTCCGCCTGCAGATGCAGGGGACGCGGGTTCGTGCCCCGGTCTGGGAAGATCCCACGTGCCGCGGAGCGGCTGGGCCCGTGAGCCATGGCCGCTGAGCCTGCGCGTCCGGAGCCTGTGCTCCGCAACGGGAGAGGCCACAGCAGTGAGAGGCCCGCGTACCGCAAAAAACAAAGAAACAAACAAACAAAAAAACAGGATAGATCAAAAAAAAAAAAAAAAAAAAAAAAAAAAAAAAAAAAAAAAAGGAAGACAGTGTGTTTTTGAATCCAAAGTGCTGAATTTTATGTTTTCCTTTCATGAATGGGAACTGGGGTGGTTGTGCATGTATCTAGCTTCTTATAAAATTTTAAGAATGTTCTGATTTACTTCATCAGAAATTTAGCTATTGACTGAAATTAGGAGGTTATTTTGGGGAGTTATGCATGTATCTGAACCCATAAGAAATTACTGCTTTAGTTTTTCTCTAAGATAGAAGTTCCCAGAATGTGCTGTTTTGATAAGACCACCCTAAAAAAGAACTCTGTTGTCAAATAAGTTTGGAAGGAAACTACATAAAATATCTCCCTCTTGAAAATCTATGCTATATATTAGCTCATATATATTATTAGATCATATATATATATGATCTATATATATATTTGAATTTGAATTTATTTTACATTGTCTGACCCAAAGTTTTCCAAATTTATCTGAGTACCAAGACCTTTCCTGTAAAATAACAACTGTGAACATCCCCTGGGATTAATAATTACACTTTGTAACTATAGTGTATTAGGAGATATACTTTGGGAAGTGTTGCTGTGATATATGTTCCTATATTGTGTTTCTTTATGTTACCTATTTTCAACAACAGATGTCTTGGGCTTATAAACCTCCATGGTTCACTTCTGCCTACTTAATAGTTGTGGGATTTTGAGCATGTTATTTAATTTCTCTCTGCATCAGTTCCTCACCTGTAAAATGGGGATTATGACATCTGTGTCAGAGGATGTTATGAGGATTAAATAGCTCACATATGTAAATGCTTATACAAGTGCCCAACTTATAATAAGCATTCTATAAAGGTTGGCTATTGTTATTGGTTGTTTTTTGTTTGTTTGTTTGTTTTTCTCAGGCCAAATTAAAGTCTTCACTGACATCCTTTTTCTGTGTGGAATCTTTTACTGAAACTCTGTAACCTGTTGTTCTTTTGAAACCCAGTAACTGATTTGCTACTTGCTAATTGTATGCCTGTTCCCAGATTTTTCTATTTGGTGATTCTTTTCTGTTCAAGAAATGTTATATTTAAAGTTACAGAAACCAATGCATGTAAACACGGTGTTTACTGAATAGATCCAGCAGGGAATCACAGCAGTTCTAAAAACAGGAAATTACAGACATCAAGGCCACATAGGGTTAGACTGAGAAGAGAGGTCTCCTTCCATTTCTGGGGCATTTCCTGCTGTTTGGTCTGCTTCTGGGCCCTTACCCTGGTTCTCTAAACTGACTGACTTTCTTTGTTCAGTTTTGCTGTTTCCTCTTATTCTTCTTGCCTATGGGTGGGCTTAGAAATCACTGCTTGCTAAGGCAGTGATTTCTACCTGGACATCACTTGGCTCTGCATCAGGGCTCTCCACAACTAACAAAGTCAATGTCTCAGTGTCTGAATTCCATCTAGGAAAGA
>NW_006774564.1:4117190-4201599 GCF_000442215.2 Lipotes vexillifer | reverse complement strand
TTCCTAGAAAAGAGTGTCTTAATGGCTCAGACCAGCCTATAGTTAGCTTCCCTGGCTCAAGTGTACACTCTTGTTTCAGTTAGCTGTTCAAGCTGTAGCTTTATCTGGTGCAAACATGACCACTTAGACCGCCTTCCTGCAGGGGTGGTAGTGGTAGTGGGGGAATATCCCCAACACCAGAGATGGGCATAGGTGGTACAGAAACCGCAAAATGGCTATACATCCTGTCATCATCTTTGCTGTAAGAAGATGTGTCTTAGTGTTTTCTAGAATTCCTGCTTTCTTCTCTTCCTTTTCCCACCAAGAAGATCTGAAGGATGCCAGGGAGAATGTTTTATAACCATGCAATCTCAATTTCATGGAAATTTTTCAAAAAAAACTAAAAATCTGAAGATGACTGTGTTAAAAACACAGTTTTGAGAAAGCCCCTTTACTCAGTAGGATCTGACCTGGGGTGAAGCCGAATACCACTACATATTACACTACTGGGCCAAATGTCAGTTGTAAATCCAATCTGGTGGCTCCTTTTTACTCTCCCAGCAGCCACCCTGCAATAAAGATTTGGTCTTCGTGACATAAAGTGAAGTTCAATGATAAGAGGTAGCTGATAACACTTGAAATTATTGAATTCAGGATCCAATAAAAGAGATAGATGATAAGGGATTTATGTTTAGCCTTTTATTCTAAACTATCAGAATTAGCTCCTATGCAACCCGTTTTCCTGGCAAATCAAACATCTCTTCTTGGTGTGTCACAGATCTTAGAGAAGGGTACTCTTTTGGCTCTGTACTTTTCATTCTGTTTTATTTCATTTTCATTCATCAGGACATTTATAATTAAGTTTACCTGCCCTTACCCAGGAGGCAATTATTGGTCCAGATCATATTATAATTGTCTCAGGTCTTTACTGGCTTGCCTGATGTTTGAGAGTGGCGTTTCCTCCTTTATTTTAAAGCATTTGTCCTTTTTGTTTCAGTCTGACAGTGATATGTGTTGTTCTCCTTTGCAAGAAAAGGAACGAACATCCCACACTGCATAAACATTTGTGTCACACTTTCCTCCTGAAATTAGTATTCTTTTAAACTGGTTAACACATTTGTACTGTCTCTGACACCTTTAACTATGACAACTATGAAACAAAACAGGGTACAGTGAACAAATATATCACTTGGAGCCGATTAGATTAATTACTATTCGGGACAGTGCTTAGATTAATTATTTTGTTTGTGTAGTATGTTCATTAAGTGGTTGCCTGATTGCTGCTCAGAAGATTGATTACTTGTTACATTTACCTTGTGGTTTCTGTGGGGAAAACATCTTTTAGGATTCATCACTTCTAAAAGCCCAGGGGGCTTGGTTGACATGAGAATGCTACAGTAAAGCTGTAAAATGGAGAACAGGCTGTGGAAAATGTGTTCTTTAAATAAACACCTACAGTGGTGGCTAGAGTAGTCATCAGATCTGTTTAACATCAGGAGAAACAATCGATGATAAAATTGATTTAATACAAACTATACAATCTGGAAACCCAGTGCACCACTTGGATTGTAAAATTGACGTACATAAGTACTTCCCAAGATTTTCTTGGTCTCCAGTAAGGTAAAATAGCAAATTCTGTGATTTTGTTATTTTACCTCTTGACTACTGTTGCAGACCTCCCTTCCCAGTTGCAGTCACCTGCCAGCTGCTGCTGCTGTTTGAGTCTGCCCTTGCTATGGGGCTCAAGAACCCCCTAGGTTCCTTCTGAAGAACCCACACTGCAGCTCTTTGAGGTGCTTGCCTCGCTGTAGGAAACTACATGGGGTTATGTGATGCAAAAGAACATGAATTATCTGCCGTGTTCAAGGGGTGGCTGCCCGCACTAGGAAAGGATTTACGATGATAGGATTTTGTTGCAATGAGGGATTGTAACAAATTTAAATAGAAAAGTACTTTTGAAAGAAACAAATGAGTTAAGGATTAAAAATAAAACAGCCTTTCCGTTTAGTGAAAGACTGGACTAATCTCTCCATTTGGGGACCAAACAATACACTGCTTAAACATGATTGTATATTATACCTATCTGTGACTTTGAATGCTGATGGCTGTATTAGATGAACAATTTTAGGACTCAAAGGGGCTTCATCTGTTCCTGCCAAATATACCGTACCTTTGCCCAGAAGATAAAGACTAAAGATTATTTCTGTCTTTTCTACTCTTTGACCATATTATTTAGGCCTATTAATCATAGTCATAAAGAAGTACAACAGTGACACAAAATACTTAGAAATAGGGCACTGAAAATGTTCAGGATCTTAATGTTATGTATTTTAAATAACATACATCCCAGGAAGTTAGAAGAAAATAACCAAAAAGTAAAATAATGAAATGAAATAAAAATTCCTCATGTTTCAGTCACAGCCCTCCCCTCTGTGCCTGGAGAGTTCCAAAGGTAAGCGATTTTCCAACAAAAAGTGCTTTTTAGCATTTAAAATCATTTTAGATTTAAGATGATTAAACACAACCATATGTCATAATAACCATATGTTATTATGGCAAAGATAGCCTTCCTTCATAAAGGTACAGTAATTGCCAAAGGAGAAACAGCCTAGAGCGTAGGTATGGGGACATTGATAAATGAGAAGTTGATGAGAGATGGGCAGTTGTTTTTCAGTTGGTTGGCTTCCTACAGCGGTGCAAAGACTAGAAATAAAAAGAAATACATTAGCCCTGCTGCAAATGTATTTAGGGCCTTTTTGATTAAATTCTTCTTTTCCTCTGTGACATGAAAACTGGAACTAGACAGGAATTAATTCTTTAAACATTTTTCTTTCTCACTGACTGACTGCCCTGTTGTTTCTTTGTGTGTACCTAAGTTCAAGTCCAATAGGAAATTATAGTGATTCAACTTTTTCAGCAGTCCCCACCTCCCAAATTCCTTGTTTCTGATAGACCACTATCTTGGGAAGTGGGACTGAGACCATTATGGGAATAAAGTTGCCTATAAAACAAGTTTCCAAACTCAAAGTTCAGCATATTTAGAAATAGCCTGGAATCCTGAGAAATGAGCCCCGATTTTCAAAGCATCCCTGAAATCTTCCTCTATTGGCCTTTTCATACATTATTATATATTTTACAACTAAAAGCTATTCTAGTAAATAAGTTGCTTATATTTTTGAACTCTTTTTTTTTTTTTTTTTTTTTTTTGCGGTACGCGGGCGTGTCACTGCTGTGGCCTCTCCCGTTGCAGAGCACAGGCTCCGGACGCGCAGGCTCAGCGGCCATGGCTCACGGGCCCAGCCGCTCCGCGGCATGTGGGATCTTCCCAGACCAGGGCATGAACCCGCGTCCCCTGCATCTGCAGGCGGACTCTCAACCACTGCGCCACCAGGGAAGCCCTATATTTTTGAACTCCTATTCTCTTTGAGAAAATTGAAAATGCGTGTTTGGAACCTCACTGAATTGTTCATAGCTGTTGTTTTAATTTTAAAAGCAGCATGTTAAATGTATCTGTGAGAGTGTGACTTTAAGTTAATGAAACTGGTTTTCATGTATTGTTTATTGAAGTCATTTAATTACTTTATGGTCACACCTCAAACATTTAAAGGTCCCTGTAATTATTTGATGGCTAAATGTGGCTGTCCTTTGAAAGCAAAATAATGTCATTGATCCATTGTTACTCCCGACCCACAATTTAGTTTAATTGCCTTTTCCCTTTATGAACACTGGCCTCTCATGATTTTCTCATGTAACCAAGGAAATCTCTCAGGAGACACTATACAGGGTGAGAGTCCTGAAGTGTTTTCTGAAGCAGCATTTATTCATTCAGTTAGTCAGTCAGTCAATGAATAAATGTATTGAATACTTACTAGATTCCAGACCTCATGCTTTTATTTTCTGTATGAATGAAAGTCATCATACATGCCTTAAAAGAGCTCAGGTTTTGTGAGAAGTCCTGTAAATGTGTAAGCAATTAAACACAAAGAGTGTTTGAAGTGAGCCTAACAGAGCCCAGAGAGGTTACCAAAAGCATCCCAGGGGAGGACTTAATGACACCTCTCAGAAACGAAGGGCCAGGAGGAGGGTGGTCCAGGCAGAGGGAGCTGCACTTGCTGGAGCTGCAGAGAGAACCCTGCTCAAAGTGTTCCTTAAACCTGGAGGAGAAGACAGGGAAGGAGGCAGAAGAGGAAGGTAAAGCACAACTTGGGAAAGTCTTTGGAAGCCATGCATTTGGCCTTTACTCTGCAGAAACCAGAGAGCAAATACAAGATTCAATCAAGAGAATGACTTCTATCCAATTAGTATCATATTCTAACTGAATTAATAAGCCATACTTTATGCCTTTTCTTTATGTCCAAACTGGTTTCATTTTTTATTTTTTATTGTCCAAACTGAGCTGGCTTCCATTTCTGACAGATTTGACTTTGAAGTGTCTTTGCTTATCTGAAAGGTAGGAAGATTTTTCTTTCTGGTCTGAATTTCTCACTTCTATCTTCCTTCCTCAGCTACCTGCTTGAGATCTTTCCCCATACTAAATTAGAAAGGTAAATCTGCTTCAAAATATAATTAGATAGGACTTTTTTGAAAGACGATATGCTGTTTATATGATATTAATTACCTGCCTTTATAATTATTTGGATTGAATGAACCAGTTTAGAAACCAGTTTAAGTTGTAATTCATAAGATTGAAAATAAAAAATATTTTAGTTGCTAACTGTGAGAAATCACTGAAATCCACTTTTTAAGAAATGTTTCCAAGACTAGAGACCAACTTGGTTCAGAGAAGTATGTGAGAAAAGTCTGCCTTGTGATGTGTGTCCATTTCAAATATTTGTTTTGTAGTTTAGGTATAGATGGGGAAATAAGGATTTGCATTTAAAGAATGCATCCCATCTCTTTAATATTTTGCCTCAGTGTGTCCCAATCGGCTCTTCAGAAATAGAGAATTGCTTCCTTTTTACTTAAGATAATGAAAGGATACAAATCTTTCAAAGGATCAAAACCATCAATTTAGTCATTTTGGACATCTTAATAAATAGAGTTGCTACACAGCTGTTCTAGTCACTTATTTGGAATTGATTATGAATATATCCAAAAATACCAGCTTGACGCTACACTGCTAATTTGATCCCTGCACATAACTCCTCTACGGATGGTGGAGGATTTCAGGTGGAGGAGGGTTAAAGTACACTTTGCATGGGCCCCAGCCGGAAAAAAACCCTTCCCATATGTTAGCCATGGAGGTGCAGAACAAGGGGGGAAACACAGCTCTGTGGCAAATGCCTGCAGAAGCAGGACAAAGGATAAAAATATAGATGCAGCTAGCTGGAATTTCCCAGAACCAAAATATCTTATTCTCCCTATGACCAATGAGAAAGTATCCTACATTTCCATTTTAGTAATCCAGCATTCTTTCCCATGCTTCCTCTTTGTTTCAGTAGCCTCAGGCCTATGGTAACCCAAAGAGCCTTTTCCCCCAAGAGTATTTCATTATTAGGACATTGTCAGTGACAATAGGACCTCCATTCCCATTTTCCAATATTGAACAAGTGGGATTAAAGCATTATATGAAAGACATTGTCACGTTAATCCCTAACTCTACCATGGCATTTTCTGTTTTGCCCTGTATAGATAGGATCACCTACATTTGGGTTTATAGGCTGAATTTCATTAAATTAAATGCTCTTCCTGGGATTATATGCTCTTTTATTTAATGTTTTGCCCAGGGCTACTCATAATAAGTGTCTTAATGACTCTAAGAAGGGTTTGGGTTTTTTTTTTTTTTTTCACTTTAATAGTAGCTGAGGTTAAAAAAAAAAATGATGTTGCTGGAAAAATCATCATTGTCCCACATTAATATATGTAGGTTCATCTCTCTTAATTAAAGCATGTCACTGCATGTACTCCCTAGATAAACTGATTTTTTAAAAACTAAGTGAAAACAAAAATAAAATCAGCTTCATAATAGTCTCTCTATATTGTATTTTACTTAAAAAAGAAAACAATTGGAGTGTCAACTTTGATTTTTTTTTTTTTAGGGGCACACATGAACAAATACAGTTTATAATAGCAGCAAACACTCACATGGCAATTTTAATGTGCCAAACACACTTCCAAGCATTTATGTCCTCAAAAAAACCCCTATTTTAAGTAGCTATTATTATATCCTTATTTTCCAAATGAGGAAACAGGCACTGAAATTAAAGAACTCGCTTGACTTTGTAAATAAGCAAGTGGCAGAGTGGGAACTTAGTGAGGACTGGAACTCAGGGGTCCATTTCCACAGGATACAAAAGTCCACTTCACTGAATGCCTCTTGACTAGAAGGAGACTCAGGTTCCATCAGTAAGCACTCTATGGCCAGCCCAATCTACAGAGGAAAAGACTAGTCTGAGAATGTGAATATCTTAATACAAAGAGAATAAAGCCAATTTGTTGTTGCTGCTGTTGCTGCTTCTGCTATTGTTGTTATTATTCATTTATTTTAATCCTTGGAATGGAGGAAGCAAAGGGAAAAGGCCAAATACACAAAGTAAAGGAATACTTCAAAAGAGTCCTACAAATTAATCACCACTGTAATAGGGGTCATCAAAATTTGATTGGAATTTTGGACATGAAATAAAAAACATTTAGGAAATGCTAGTCTTAAAAAATACACTATAAAAATGGCTGGGGGAGACCTTCAAGATGGCGGAGGAGTAAGATATGGAGATCACCTTCCTCTCCACAAATACATCAGAAATACATCTACATGTGGAGCAACTCCTACAGAACACCTACTGAATGCTGGCAGGAGACCTCAGACTTCCCAAAAGATATATATTTTTTTTTCCTTTTTCTGAGTGTGCATGTATATGTACTGTGTGATTTTGTCTGTATAGCTAGCTTTGCTTTTACCATTTGTCCTAGGGTTCTGTCTGTCCTTTATTGTTTGTTTGTTTCTTTTTTTTTTTTAGTATAGTTTTTAGCTTGGTTATCATTGGTGGATTTGTTTTTTGGCTTGGTTGCTCTCTTCTTTCTTTCTTTCTTTCTTTTTATTTTTAACTTTTTTTAAATTTTAATATATATATATTTTTTATTTTAGTAACTCTATTTTATTTTACTTTTTTCTTCATTTTTTTCTTTCTTTTTTCCTCCCTTTTCTTCTGAGCCATGTGGCTGACAGGGTCTTGGTGCTCCAACTGTGTGTCAGGTTTGTGCCTCTGAGGTGGCAGAGCTGAGTTCAGGATATTGGTCCACCAGAGACCTCCTGGCTCCATGTAATATCAAACAGTGAAAGCTCTCCCAGAGATCTCCATCACAACACTAAGACCCAGCTCCACTCAATGACCAGCAAGCTACAGTGCTGGACACCCTATACCAAACAACTAGCAAAACAGTAACACAATCCCACCCATTAGCAGAGTGTCTGCCTAAAATCATAATAAGGCCACAGACACCCCAAAACACACCACCAGATGCGGTCCTGCTCACCAGAAAGATAAGATCCAGCCTCAGGCACCAGTCTCCTCCACCAGGAAGCCTACATAACCCACTGAACCAACTTTACCCACTCGGGGCAGAAAAGAAAAACAATGGGAACTATGAACCTGCAGCCTGTGAAAAGGAGACCCCAAACACAGTAAGTTAAGCAAAACGAGAAGACAGAGAAACACACAGCAGATGAAGGAGCAAGGTAAAAACCCACCAGACCAAACAAATGAAGAGGAAATAGGCAGTCTACCTGAAAAATAATTCAGAATAATGATAGTAAAGATGATCCAAAATCTTGGAAATAGAATGGAGAAAATAGAAGAAACATTTATCAAGGACATAGAAGAACTAAAGAGCAAACAAACAATGATGAACAACACAATACATTAAATTAAAAATTCTCTATAAGGAATCAATAGCTGATTGATTAACTGAGGCAGAAGAACAGATAAGTGACCTGGAAGATAAAATAGTGGAAATAACTACTGCAGAGCACAATAAAGAAAAAAGAGAAAACAATGAAAAGAATTGAGGACAGTCTTAGAGACCTCTGGGACAACATTAAACACATCAACATTCTAATTATAGGGGTCTCAGAAGAAGAAGAGAAAAAGAAACGGACTGAGAAAATATTTGAAGAGATTATAGTTGAAAACTTCTCTAATATGGGAAAGGAAATAGTCAATCAAGTCCAGGAAGTGCAGAGCGTCCCATACAGGATAAATCCAAGGAGAAACACGCCAAGACACATATTAATCAAACTATCAAAAATTAAATACAAAGAAAACATACTAAAAGCAGCAAGGGAAAAACAACAAATAACACACAAGGGGATCCCCATAAGGTTAACAGCTGATCTTTCAGCAGAAACTCTGCAAGCCAGAGGGGAGTGGCAGGGCATATTTAAAGTGATGAAAGGGAAGAACCTACAACCAAGATTACTCTACCCAGCAAGGACCTCATTCAGATTTGATGGAGAAATTAAAACCTTTAAAGACAAGCAAAAGCTAAGAGAATTCAGCAACACCAAACCAGCTTTACAACAAATGCTAAAGGAACTTCTCTGGGCAGGAAACACAAGAGAGGGAAAAGACCTACAATAACAAACCCAAAACAATTAAGAAAATGGGAATAGGAACATACATATCGATAACTACCCTAAATGTAAATGGATTAAATGCTCCAACCAAAAGATGTAGACTGGCTGAATGGATACAAAAACAAGACCTGTACACATGTTGTCTATAAGAGACCCACTTCAGACCTAGGGACACATACAGACTGAAAGTGAGTAGATGGAAAAAGATATTCCATGCAAATGGAAATCAAGAGAAAGCTGGAGTACCAATTCTCATATCAGACAAACCAGACTTTAAAATAAAGACTATTACAAGAGACAAAGAAGGACACTAATAATGATCAAGGGATCAATCCAAGAAGAAAATATAACAACTGTAAATACTTATGCACCCAACATAGGAGCACCTCAATACATAAGGCAAATGCTAGCAGCTACATAAAAGGGTAAATCGACAGTAACACATTCATAGTAGGGGACTTTAACACCCCACTTTCACCAATGGACAGATCATCCAAAATGAAAATAAATAAGGAAACACAAGCATTAAATGATACATTAAACAGAATGGGCTTAATTGATATTTATAAGACATTCCATCCAAAAACAACTGAATACACTTTCTTCTCAAGTGCTCATAGAACATTATTCAGTATAGATCATATCTTGGGTCACAAATGAAGCCTTAGTAAATTTAAGAAAATCGAAATCATATCAATATCTTTCCTAACCACAATGCTATGAGACTAGATATCAATCACAGGAAAAGACCTGTAAAAAATACAAACACATGGAGGCTAAACAATACACTAGTAAATAACCAAGAGACCACTGAAGAAATTTAAAAATACCTAGAAACCAATGACAATGAAAACACGATGACCCAAAACCTATGGGATGGGATGGAGCAAAAGCAGTTCTAAGAGGGAAGTTTATAGCAATACACTCCTAACCCAAGAAACCAAAAACATCTCAAATAAACAACCTAACCTTACACCTAAAGCAATTAGAGAAAGAAGAACAAAAAATCCCCAAAGTTATCAAAAGGAAAAAAATCATAAAAGATCAGATCAGAAACATATGAAAAAGAAATGAAGGAAACAGTAGCAAAGATCAATAAAACTAAAAGCTGGTTCTTTGAGAAGATAAAATTTATAAACCATTAGCCAGACTCATCAAGAGAAATATGGATAAGACTCAAATCAATAGAATTAGAAATGAAAAAGGAGAAGTAACAACTGACACTGCAGAAATACAAAGGATCATGAGAGATTACTACAAGCAAGTATACACCAATAAAATGGACAACCTGGAAGAAATGGACAAATGCTTAGCAAAGCACAACCTTCCAAGACTGAACCAAGAAGAAATAGAAAATATGAACAGACCAATCACAAACACTGAAATTCAGACTGTGATTAAAAATCTTCCAACAAACAAAAGCCCAGGGCCAGATGGCTTCACAGGTGAATTATATCAAACATTTAGAGAAGAGCTAACACCTATCCTTCTCAAACTCTCCAAAATACAGCAGAGGGAGGAACACTCACAAAGTCATTCTACAAGGCCACCATCATCTTGATACCAAAACCAGAAAAAGATGTCACAGAGAAAGAAAACTACAGACCAATATCACTGATGAACATAGATGCAAAAATCCTCAACAACACACTAGCAAATAGAATCCAACAGCACATTAAAAGGATCATACACCATAATCAACTGGGGTTTATGCCAGGAATGCAAGGATTCTTTAAAATACACAAATCAATCAATGTGATACACCATATTAACAAATCGAAGGCGAAAAACCATATGATCATCTCAATAGATGCAGAAAAAGCTTTCGACAAAATTCAACACCCATTTATGATAAAAACCCTCCAGGAGGTAGGCATAGAGGGAACTTTCCTCAACATAATAAAGGCCATATATGACAAACCCACAGCCCACATCATTCTCAATGGTGAAAAATGAAACCATTTCCACTAAGATCAGGAAGAAGACAAGGTTGCCCACTCTCACCACTATTATTCAACATAGTTTTGGAAGTTTTAGCCACAGCAGTCAGAGAAGAAAAAGAAATAAAAGGAATCCAAATCGGAAAAGAAGTAGTAAAGCTATCACTGTTTGCAGATGATATGATACTATACATAGAGAATCTTAAAGATGCTACCAGATAACTACCAGAGCTAATCAATGAATTTGGTAAAGTATCAGGATACAAAATTAATGCACAGAAATCTCTTGCATTCCTATACACTAATGATGAAAAATCTGAAAGTGAAATTACGGAAACACTTCCATTTACCATTGCAACAAAAATAATAAAATACCTGGGAATAAACCTACCTAAGGAGACAAAAGATCTGTATGCAGAAAACTATAAGACACTGATGAAAGAAATTAAAGATGATACAAACAGAGGGAGAGATATACCATGTTCTTGGATTGGAAGAATCAAAACTGTGAAAATCACTGTACTACCCAAAGAAATCTACAGGTTCAGTGCAATCCCTATCAAGCTACCAATGGCATTTTTCACAGAAGTAGAACAAAAAATTTCATAATTTGTATGGAAACACAAAAGACCCCGAATAGCCACAGCAATCTTGAGAAAGAAAAACGGAGCTGGAAGAATCAGGCTCCTGGACTTCGGACTATACTGTACAAAGCTACAATAGTCAAGACAGTATGGTACTAGCACAAAAACAGAAATATAGATCAATGGAACAGGATAGAAAGCCCAGAGATAAACCCGCACACATATGGTCACCTTATTTTTGATAAAGGAGGCAAGAATATACAACGGAGGAAAGACAGCCTCTTCGATAAGTGGTGCTGGGAAAACTGGACAGCTACATGTAAAAGAATGAAATTAGAACACTCCCTAACAGCATACACAAAAATAAACCCTAAAATGGATTAAAGACCTAAATGTAAGGCCAGACCCTATAAAACTTTTAGAGGAAAACATACGCCCAATACTCTATAACATATATCACAGCAAGATCCTTTTTGACCTACCTCCTAGGGAAATGGAAATAAAACCAAAAGTAAACAAATGGAACCTAATGAGACTTAAAAGCTTTTGCACAGCAAAGGAAAACATAAACAAGATGAAAAGACAGCCCACAGAATGGGAAAAAAATATTTGCAAATGAATTAACTGACAAAGGATTAATCTCCAAAATTTAGAAGCAGCTCATGCAGCTCAATATCAAAAAAACAAACAACTCAATCCAAAAATGGGCAGAAGACCTAAATAGACATTTCTCCAAAGAAGATATACAGATTGCCAACAAACACATGAAAGGATGCTCAACATCACTAATCATTGGAGAAATTCAAATCAAAACTACAGTGAGGTATCACTTCACACCAGTCAGAATGGCCATCATCAAAAAATCTAAAACAAGAAATGCTGGAGAGGGTGTGGAGAAAAAGGAACACTCTTGCACTGCTGGTGGGAATGTGCATTGGTACAGCCACTGTGGAGAATAGTATGGAGGTTCCTTAAAAAACTACAAGTAGAACTACCATATGACCCAGCAATCCCACTACTGGGCATATACCCTGAGAAAACCATAATGCAAAAAGAGTCATGTACCAAAATGTTCATTGCAGCTCTATTTACAATAGCCCGGAGATGGAAACAACCTACGTGTCCATCATCGGATGAATGGATAAAGAAGATGTGGCACATATATACAATGGAATATTACTCAGCCATAAAAAGAAATGAATTTGAGTTATTTGTAGTGAGGTGGATAGACCTAGAGTCTGTCATACAGAGTGAAGTAAGTCAGAAAGAGAAAAACAAATACCATATGCTAACACATATATATGGAATGTTAAAATAAAATGGTTCTGAAGAACCTAGGGGCAGGACGCGAATAAAGACGCAGACATAGAGAATGCACTTGAGGACATGGGAACGGGGAAGGGTAAGCTGGGACGAAGTGAGAGAGTGGCATAGACATATATACACTACCAAATGTAAGATAGATAGTGTGGAAGCAGCCACATAGCACGGGGAGATTAGCTCCGTGCTTTGTGACCTCCTAGAGGGGTGAGATAGGGAGGGTGTGAGGGAGACACAAGAGGGAGGAGATATGGGGCTATATGTATATGTATAGCTGGTTCACTTTGTTATACAGCAGAAACTAACACACCATTGTAAAGCAATCATACTCCAATAAAGATGTTAAAAAAAAAGATATACTGAGCCCCATATAAGATTTAAAAAAAAAGAAAAGTTTGTGTTTTAAAAGCAGAAAACCATTAAAATTTAAACACTAATTTCTAAGGATACCAGTAAGTTTTTTTTTTTTGTTTTTTTTTTTGTTTTTTTTTTTCTTGCGTTATGCGGGCCTCTCACTGTTGTGGCCTCTCCCATTTGTGGAGCACAGGCTCCGGACGCGCAGGCTCAGTGGCCATGGCTCACGGGCCCAGCCGCTCCGCGGCATGTGGGATCTTCCCGAAACGGAGCACGAACCCGCGTCTCCTGCATCGGCAGGCGGACTCTCAAGCACTGCGCCACCAGGGAAGCCCCAAGTAAGTTTTATGCTTGCCTTAGTGTTCACATTTTCTTTCTTTTTTTTTTGGTCATGTTTTCCTGGTATAATTCTATTCGACCAAAGGTACAAAGCAGTCTGTAATTTAAAAATTTCCAATGGTTTCCATATGCATTCCTTTCACACTAAAGTCTTCACTAGGTCAAGGTGGCAAATATGTTCACTGGGCAAAATTCAGTGCTATACATAATAGAGATAAATTGACAAAGGTGCTTGAAAGGCTCATCAGTATTGGGAACTGTAAGACAGTTAATTTACTTAACCCCTGCAATCGTCAAAATTAGACACAGGAAAGACCTTAAAAGTCATTTAGGGCTTCTCTGGTGGCACAGTGGTTGAGAGTCTGCCTGCCGATGCAGGGGACATGGGTTCCTGCCCCGGTCCGGGAAGATTCCACATGTTGCGGAGCAGGTGGGCCCGTGAGCCATGGCCGCTGAGCCTGCGTGTCCGGAGCCTGTGCTCCACAACGGGAGAGGCCACAACAGTGAGAGGCCCGCATACTGCAAGAAAAAAAAAAGAGTCATTTAGTTTAACTCTGAACTTGTTGTTTTGTATGATTTTCATAGATATAAATCCAGAACCTGTTAGAACTTATATTTTTTAATTTATTTTTGGCTGCATTGGGTCTTCGTTGCTGCTTGTGGGCTTTCTCTAGTTGTAGCAAGTGGGGGCTAATCTTTGCTGCGGTGCGTGGGCTTCTCATTGTGTTGGCTTGTCTTGTTGCAGAGCATGGGATTTAGGTGCACGGGCTTCAGTAGTTGTGGCTCGCAGGCTCAGGCTCAGTAGTTGTGGCTCGCAGGTTCTAGAGCGCAGACTCAGTAGTTGTGGCACGTGGGCCCAGTTTCTCTGCAGCACGTGGCATCTTCCCAGACCAGGGCTCGTAACCGAGTCCCCTGCCTTGGCAGGTGGATTCTTAACCACTGTACCACCAGGGAAGCCCTAGAACTCATTTTTAATTGTTTTCCCTCAAACTCTACTCTTTACTTTCCCTCCTAAAATAGTATTCTTCTGGTAATGAATAATTTACATTTTCTACTTCCATTTTACCCTCATTATATGTTCCTCCCCCACAACATAAAAACCTCAATCTTGCTATTTGCTTCATTCAAACACTAATAAACTACTTCTCTAGTGTGTGAGGTTTGTGCCATAGATGCCAGAGTTATTTTGAAGACTGATTTCTTTTTATTAGGTCTCTAGTTTTCTTCTTTAACTGATTATTAAAATTTTATAGCTTTCTTTATATCTTGAATCAGAAATATAATTTGAAATTCTGTTATTTCAATTATCATCCTATTGATTCAAACCCCAGAATAATGACAATTTGTTACTGGGGTCAGAAACTTGCTATAAGTACTGAGTTAGGTGAGAGGGACACTGCAGAACTATGATTGTGTGAACATTTCATTCTTCCCTTTGAATGCAAGTTACAGTTTATCTAAAAATGACTGGAATGCACCAGAAGATGCACATTGAAATTTTGGCCATGTTTGCATGATAGTAAACAATGATTGAAAAATGAAAACACTCATTTGATCATCTCACGATAGTAGCTTTCTGTTACAACATCATATAAAAATGAATGAGCTTTTTGATCTTCTCAGCTTTCTAGGTATCTTACTTGAACAGGCCCCTGACAAGAGCAATTTCTGCTAATACAGACTATACAGAGGCTTTGTGAGGATAAGGAGAAGGTTTGCTGAAATATTGTTCTATATTTTTTGGGTCTGCTTTGGGATCTCTTTTCACACTCATTCCAAAGTTAAATTGGGGAAAAGGACCCTTATTTCATTCTGACATTCGTCAGTGAGGAAAAGGTCTACCTTGCCTCCAACAGCTGTAGTAGCAACAACAGTCTTCATAGAGTGAAGTTCAACTGTAGCATCAGCAGCAAGACAAAAGTAAGTAACAACAGCTAGTAATAGATCCACCAGAGCCTCTAGGTTTTGACCAGGGTCTTCTACAGCAGTCACAATCATTATTACTACCTTTTTCAGAGCACATTACTTCTAAGAACATTGGGACTGAGTTACCCCTGTTTTGACATCCTCTTGTCTAGCTTCTCTGGACTCCAAACCAACAGCATCTCCACCGTTGTCACCAGGCAGTACTATCATCAAGATGCTGATGTTTAGAGATCCCCAGAAGTCAATCAGGTGAATATTTTCCCTCCCAAACCACACACAGGTTGCCCTGATTACTTCTGTTGGCATTTCTGTTGCTTAACAGAAACCTGGTAACTGGAAACCACTAATTCAAAGCTAGTATTTTACATAGAGAAAGGAAGTCTCAGCTGAGACTCCTCTTCAAGTTCAGTTCTTGGGGAGGTGAAAAGCAAGGCAAAGCGTCTAGACAGCCTTGATGAACTACAGCTTCAGCCCAAGTAAGTACATCTGAAGAGCTGTAGTTACTATGGGTCAGGGCCCAAATAAGTAGGCGTTCTCGTGATATTAGTCGTTCTTTAATTAGCTCATTTCTTTTCAGTTTTTTATTCCTTAATTCATTGGTCCATCGAGTATTTTCTGAGCTCCTGCCATGCACTGGGCACTGAACTGGAGATGTGGAAATGAACATGGTACACAGAATCCCCATCCTTAAGAAATGGGCAGTCAAATAAAAAATAAAGACATTAGACAAATAAATACACAAAGGATTATTTGATCACAAATGAAAGAAATACCACTCAAGCATCTAAAATTTTCTTAAAATACCAGACAACTTTCAGTGGCCAATTTGATAACAATAACTTGATTTATTAACGTGTAAGAACTGCTGGAAAGTAAAATTTTTCTTCCTTTTCATGTTTCACAAAATTTTTTAAAATCTCTTCCTACAAAGTCAAATAAATATTTCAATTAATATTTTATTTCTAAGTCTGCTGTTGATCACAGGTGGTAAATTTATTATTTAAAAAGATAACAGTGTATTATAATATGTCATTTGTTGGTCCAAAATCTATTACATAATGGAAACACAGGGTATGTATACAGTACTCTGCCTGGGCACTGTGAAGTATAGAAAAACTACATTCTAGGTGTTTACAGTCATGGAGGAGAAATAAGATACATAGTGAAATAATCACAAAACAAAATTATGAGATAAAGCCCATGGAAGTTAACATATGTAATAAGTTCTACTTATATATATTGAAGTGAAAAACTATAATGCCTGAATAGATAAAGACTTTTGGCCCTGATTTATACATCTACACTAAAAGTTTTATTAAGTTACTTTTAAAAGGCTATGGTACATGTAGTAATACATAATAAATCACATGAAATCTGAATGACTCCAGAAAGTTAGGGGCACGTAAATGGAGACTGGTAGGGAGACTAAGTTGGTTAGGGTGGCCAGATGGAGCATTTGTGTGAAGGATGGGGTAATGAGGGCAGTTCAGGAAAGAGGAGCAACAGAAGGTATTTTATCATGAAAATTCAAGATATGCCTGGAGACAAGCAGTAGACCAGTTGGCTAAAATAGAGAGTTATTTTATTGTTAAAGACCATAATGGTAGGTTGGGATCTAACTGTGGTGAACTTTGAATGCCCAACTAAGGAGTTTAGATTCTAAATGATAGTTTATGCCATTGAAGGTTTGGGGGACAGGGGAGTTTTATGATCAAAGTTGAAAAATCCATCTGGCTGAAGAACACATAATGAGGATGATATAGTACATTGTAATTACTCCAGGTAGTAGCTGGGAGTTGAGAAATAAATACATGAATTAGAAGATCTTAAAAATCACTTATGTTGACTTGAGCATATGGTATACCCATTTCCCAGGAGCTTATTTGCCTTCTGTTAAAAAAAAAAAGACAAAACCAGTGAAAAAACAATGTCTCTCTCACCCCCAAAAGGGAGGGGGGTAAAAGACAAAATACTTATCTATAAGTCCATCTGTTAGTAGTAGGCAGAGTTGAAACCCTTTGGCCTGGTGCACAACTTTATTCTTAGCTATGAACGCTCTTAATTAGGGTAACCACTGTAGTTATGACTGGATTTGGAATCAGTCCAGTAGAGGATCTGGGGGCAAAGAACTGGAAACCAGTATCTAACAGGAATAATACAAAGTTGGCCATTTACCTATGTGTGAGTTGATACTTTTGTAAATGATTCTGATCAAAGGGGGGAAAGGCAATGGAATCAATGTTGTGTTTATTGTAAAGGGGAATACACATAACCCAAAGCTTTGAAAAGTGATAAATCCCAATATATGTACCCCAAGTACATGGCTGCATTGCCACAGCTCCTAGAAGAATGGATATATGGATATGAGAGTGACTGGGGTATGGGCAAAGCTAATAACACTTCTCACTGGCTTGCTTTCTTTTTAAAATTTTTTTTCTAAAATCTTTAAGACAGGTTGGTTTATACCTTTGAGACCTGTACTAATTTTTGAGGCACATTTTATACTCTTTCCATTTAGGCATTAATCAGGGAGTTGGTCTTTTTGAAGTGCGAATCGTGAATAGTGAATATGAAACATTTTAAGAATGTAATAGGAAAGCTATTAGCACTTTGGGGATGGCTGCTTAGTGGCGGTGAGAGAGCTAATGAATACTCTAAGTTATCTAGCTCTTTTCATCTATGGTAATTAGCCTTAAGAAAGCAAGTTAAAAAAATTCTTTCTAAATCTTGTACAGTGTAACTTCCCACTTAGCATTTCTTTTCTCCTTACTAGCTTTACAACCTGAGGCAATCCCAGATATTCCCTATGGGAAAGATGTATTTGAGAGTTACACTTATGGTGCTTGCCTTTATTAATTTTATGAAAAAAAATCATTTTAACATTCATTTTAATATTTGAGTATTCAAGAATTCAAGGGTTGGATTTGAGTATTGCTGTGGGATTTTGAAAAAAATAGAAATAAGGTATAATGGCAATAAACCATGACCCAAACATCTTAATTAAATATTCTGAAACTCCACATCTTTTTTAAAAGATATATTTTATGTTTCTCTTAAGAGTCTTCTTATAATTTGTTGAAACATTCCAAGGAATTATAGATACTAAGCTATTTTATTTGATAGATGTTGGTAGATGACAGGAGATTAATCTAGAATCCTAGCTCTCTCGTTATTTAATTGAACAGATCCATGCCACCTTCTTTCCTCTTTGCCTGTATACACACACACACACACACACACACACACACACACACACACACTCATTCACACACCCTTTGTTTTTCAGAATTCTTAACCACTTCCCACTCCCACCACAATTTTGCCACCCTGTTGCAAATTCCTATAGCCAATTGCTTCTTAAGGTGACAGTGAGGGAGACTTTTTATTGATCATCTTACCTCCCACACAATTTACTGGAGGTTGACACACTCCCTGCCATTTTTTTTTTCCCTTTGTGAAGGTTGAAGGAGCCATTCATTATAGAGATGGCTTCATTAAAAAAGCAACCCCAAAGTTCTAGTGGATTAAGCTCTTTAGCTACAGAGTAAAATCCTTTGCAATCTTATGGCAATCGATGCCCCCCATCCTTTCCTGATGAAGTTAAAAGACTGTATATGGATTTTCCTTTCATTTTTTATAAGTGCTCTTTGGATTTTTGTATCTTACCATGCTGTATTCTCCAAGGAGAATTCCTGGCTATAGCTCTTTGTTTTTATTTCTTTATACATTGGCAGTTTTAAAAATAGAAATCATTTTTCATCAATTTGGCTGATCTCAACATTTTCTCTATTTATATTAGTTTAAGGCATCTTTGGGCCACTTTTTTCTCATTTTTTTTTTTTTTCTGTTTGGGCTCTGTGTTTGGTCCTACTTGTGATAAGGGAGGGCTGAGGCAGAGCTGAGTCCACACTTAAGTCCCTTTGTGTACCTGTGAAATTCCCTTGAGAATTCCTGTGTTATACCTGACATCTCCACTGAAAGGAAGGTTTTGATCAAATATGCAGGCAGGGCATTTTGTGTGATTTGGGTGCAGTGAGAATTTTACATCTTTGCTTTTCTTATGAGATGATGAGAACCTTGACTGTGTCTTTACTCATCTTTCTCGCCTCCAGTGTCTTGCACGGCAGGCATCAACAAATGTTTTTTGAACAAATGAATGTGCAAATGAGTGAATGTTGCATGACGTACTAATCCTGTATCTTGTTTCTCATTGTCCCTTGTTTCTCATTGTTCCAATATTCTATTTCACTGTCCTCTCTCAGAATAATGCCTCCCTGAAGAATTACAGAAGAGTAGAAGCTGATAAAAATGCATAACAAATCAGTGGTGGGCAAGGAAACTAGAAGTCTGTACCTCTGTACATTGGCACACTGTTATAAATTCACCCCTCCAGCCTGTATGAATTACTTTTCCAGAAATTAGAGGATTTTCATTAATGAAAATTTGAATACAGCACTTCTCTTTATTTTATTAATTTGGCAATGGATTGGAATGGTGAGAGTTTGGAAGTGGGAGGACTTCCTGAAAGGGAGTCAACTAAGAGTCAACTAACTGTGATTAACAGAATAATCATAGGCATTGAAAACTATGTTGTGAGTTGAGATTTGCAGGGCTGTAAGCCTAGACAGTGAGATAAGTGTCACATGGAAATTTCTGAAAAGCAATGAGTTCTTCCTGTCAGGTGATTTGGTTATATTGATCCTCAGTGTGTTTGACATCATTTGTTTACAACTTACTCTAAACCAGATAGCTTTCTGTTAAATTTTCAATATTAGGAGTAGGAAATATGAGCCCCAAATGTGTCTTGTTCTAATCTTCCAATCATGCTCCTCTTTTGTTATAAATAAAAGAAATTATTTGTTAATAAATATATAAGAAAATAGCGCAGAGCTGTGAACGTATAGCAAAAATTTGTAGCATTCTCTTCGGTGTTCTGATTGGCCTACTACCAGTGGGTGCTTCTCTTTAATTCAATGTCCAGTAATGATCAATGTATTTGAGGATGCATCTTGGAATTAATGGGTAATTTGAAACCTTCTCCAGTTCGCTACCCCTTGCCCCAAGCAAAATTAATCTTTCCAATCTCTGTGCTTTCTTAGTATCTTGTACATAATTCTAATTGCATTTGTCACATTTTAGGATGATTTTTTAACTGCTTATCATTTTCCTTTTATTCAAATGAGCATCTGTATTTCATTCATCTTTTTTTTCTCCTGTAAATATGCAATATGTGTTAGCTGAAATGGGGATTACTGAGAAGTACCAGTATATAGTGATGTGAGAGGTAAATGGTATATCAGGAAAATGTGCTGGATGTACAGTTTTTCCAAATTTAGACCTATTGTCACACAACCAAGCTATTTAACCCTGTGAACTCCAGTTTCCTCATTCATAAGATGAGGACAATAGTTACAAAAAGAATCAAAAGAAAGATGAGGCGTAGACTGTTTTCAGATCTTTAAAGTGTTATTCAATTAACATTATAATTTTGTTAGCATTTCAGCCAATGAGAGTGATTTTTGGGTCCCCCAGCCTCCATGAACATGTTTCAGCAAAAACTATCAGTTTACCTAAAGTTTCAAGATTTGGGGTCTCATCCACAGATTTTCTTCACTTCATGTCGACATTTATTGAATTCCTACTATGTTCAAAGTGCTATGATGAGTTAAAGGGGTGTTGATTGCACCTCTCTAAATCACAGTCTCAATGTAGTCAGACACATTGTGGTACAGTGTACAAAAACTACAGAGTAGACATTCAGAAACTGCTCTTCAGTCATTTAACTTTATCAATTCAGCATGGATTTGGGAGACATTTAGATCTTTGTTAAAACGTCCACACTGAGCTTCTATTTTTTTATTCGTAAAAAGGGATAACAAGACCTGCCTCATGGAGCTGTAATAGAGATTGATGAGATGATACATGTTAAACACCAAGTAGCATGCCTGACATACAGAAGACATTCAACCAATACTGGCAATTTCCATCATTATTCAAGAAAGAGAAAGATCATTGTGGGCTGGAAGAGTAAGAGATGGAATTCATAGGGAGATAGGGCATACATTGGATGTGAAAGCAATTTGCGTAGAGGTAAAGCATGAACAGAGGTGACTAAGCTAATACAGGCATCAACATAAACCTAGTGCTCAGGCTAGAACCCGGGTGTCAACTGTAGCTCTTCTCTTCCCCTTATACTTATCCCTAATAGTCAATTCACTACTATGTTCTATCCATTCTGACTTCCAAATATTTCTCAAGCTTATATAATCCTCTCAGTTCTCACTGTGCCTCTCCATTTCTAGCACCTCTTTCCAGCCATGATCCCTCCAGCTATCTTCAGTCCCCAGAGTGTCCTCCACTCTCTTGCCTCGAGGGCTTTGAACATGCAGCTTGCTTAACCTTGAGCGCTCAGCCCCTTGGCCGCCTTTCCTTCCCTATAAGCACACACCAACCACACATACACTAACCCCTAGTCTCTTCTCCTCCAGTAAGTCCTTATCATAGCATTGATTGCCTGCTTATTTCTCTCTGTCCTTGACCAGAATGTAAGCACAAAAGGCACTTTACTAACCATAAAAGAGCCCAGTTTCCACAAATTCCCAGCCCCGTGTCTAACAATATTCCTGCATCTAACCCCCAAACTTTGCCCTTCTTTCCATTACTGTGGATGAACTGTCCCCTATTCTTAGACTAACTTCTCTCTACATGAATGGATCCCACCCCTTCTCACCAAAAGACATTGCTGCAAATATTCTACCCTTTTTCTCCTATATTACCATTTTCCTTTCTAATACCATTTATGCAAATATGCTAAAATATATCCCATCTTTAAAAAAGAACTCCCTTAACTTCACATCTTCCCCTAGCCATTGCCCCATTTCTTTATTTCTTCTTACAACCAAGCTCCTTGAAAAAGTTGTCTAAACTGATTTTCTCTACTTCCTTTTATTCCATTCTCTCTGACCACTCTAACCATTTTGTTGTCCCACCATTCTAACAAATCAATTCTTGTCGATGTCACCACTGATCTCCACATTGTCAGATTCAATGGTGAGATCTCAGACTTCATCTTTCTTGATTTACCGACACATTGGACTCAGCTGATTACTTCTCCCTTCTAGAAACCTTTCTTCACTTGACTTTTTGGACCCCTCTCTCATCAGTCTTTCTCACTCTCCTTTGCTGGTTTCTCCTCTCAAGGTGCAATCTTTTTTTCTCTGTCTCTACTTGTATTCCTGGCAAACAAGTTTCATGGTTTTAAATGTCAACTATACGTGGATAAGCCCCAAATAAATAGTTCAAACCCAGTCCTCACCACTGAACTCCAGACTTATTGCCTACTCCATTTCAAACGTATCTTAGACAAAGTTTTCAATTCCCACTTCCTTCCCTAAACCACTGAACACACAGACATCTCTAGTTCAATGCAACACCATTCTGCCAGTTGCTTAGGGCAAAAATCTTGGAATCCTCTATCAACTCTCCTTATCACATCCAAAACCTTGGAGTCTTGTCTTTACTACATCCAGTTCATCAACAAATACATCTAGAATCCAACCATCCAAGCCACTATCGTTACCCATGTGGCTAATCACAGTAATCTCCTATCTGGTCTCACTGTTTCCACCCTTGCTCTCTACAGTCTTTTTTTTAAAACTGAAGTAAAATTGGTATGTAACATTATATAAATTTCAGGTATACAACATTATAGTTTGATATACGTATACACCACTAAATGATTGCCACTGTAAATCTAGTTACCATCCATCACCATATATTTTATCCCCTTCACCCATTCCACCCTCTCCCCAGCCTCCTTCCCTTCTGGTAACCAATAATCTGTTCTCTGTATCTATGAGTTTGTTTTTGTTTTGTTTTGTTTTGTTTTTTAGATTCCACATGTAAGTGAAGTCATATGGTATTTGTCTTTCTTCGTCTGATTTATTTCCCTCAGGGTCCATACACATTGTCATAAATGGCAAGATTTCCTTATTTTCTTATGACTGAGTATATATGCCATTATATATGTGTATATGTACATGTATATATATGTATATATATATATGTCTCATATCTTCAACCATTCATCCATCAATGTACACTTAGGTTTTTCCAACACAGTAGCCAACACATGGAAAAACACTTAGATTTTTCCATGTGTTGGCTATTGTAAATAATGCTGCAATGAACATAGGGGTGCATATATCTTTTTGAATTAGTGTTTTTTTATTCTTCAGATAAATACACAGAAGTGGAATTCCTGGATCATATGGTAGTTCTAAGTTTTTTGAGGAGTCTCCATACTGTTTGCCATAATGGTTGTACCAATTTACATTCCCACCAACAGTATGAAGGTTCCCTTTGCTGCACATTCTCTCCAGCACTTGTTATTTATTGTCTTTTTGATAATAGCTATTCCAACAGGTATGAAGTGATATCTCATTGTGGGTTTTATTTGCATTTCCCTGATAATTAGTGATGTTGAACATCTTCTTATGCACCTGTTGGCCATGTGTATTTCTTCTTTCATTTTATAAGGCCAGCATTACCTTGATACCAAAACCAGATAAGGATATTTTTTTCACAAAGAAAGAAAATTAGAGGCAAATATCCCTGATGAGCATAGATGTAAAAATCTTCAACAAAATATTAGTAAGCCTAATTAAATAATACATTAAAAAGATGATACACCATGATCAAGTGGGATTTATTCCAGGGATGAAAAGGTGGTCCAACATCTATAAATCAGTCAACATATTACAACACATTAACAGAATAAAGGATAAAAATCAAATGATCATTTTGGTAGATTCAAAAAAAGCATTTGACAAGATTCAACATTGATTTATGATAAAAAAAGAACTCTCAACAAAGTGGACATAGAGGAAACTCTCAAGAAAGTAGGTATAGAAGAAAGTGGGTACCTCAACATAATAAAGGCCATGTATGAAAAACCCACAGGTAACATCATGCTCAATGGTGAAAAGCTGAACACTTTTCCTCTAAGCTCATGAACAAAACAAAATAGTAGTGGCCCACTCTCATCACTTTTTTAACACAGTATTGCAAGTCCTAGCCACAGCAATCAGACAAGAAAAATAAATGAAAGGCATCCAAACTGGAAAGGAAGAAATAAAACTCATTATTTGCAGATGACATCATATTATATTTAGAAAATCCTAAAGATTCCACCAAAAAGCTGTTAGAACTAATAAATGAATTCAATTAAGTTGCAGGAAACAAAATCAATATATAGAAATCTGTGGCATTTCTATACACTAATAAAGAACTACCAGGGTGAGAAATTAAGAAAACAGTCCCACTTAAAATTACATCAAAAAGAATAAAATGGCTAAGCATAAATGTAACCAAGGAGGTGAAAGACCTATTCATTGAAAACTGTAAGACATTGATGAAAGAAATTGAAGAAGACACAAATAAATGGAAAGATATTACATGCTTATGGACTGGAAGAATTAATAGTGTTAATGCAATCCCTATCAAAAGTCCAATGGCTCTTTTCACAGAACTAGAACAAAGACTTTTAAAATTTGTATGAAGCCACAAAAGATCCAGAAAAGCCAAACCAATCTTGAGAAAGAAGAACAAAGCTAGAGGTATCATATGCTCTGATTCTAAACTATACTACAAAGCTACAGTAATCAAAACAGGATGGTACTGGCTTAAAAACACACACACAAATTGATGAAAGAGAATAGAGATCACAGAAATAAATCCACACATATATGGACAATTAATTTACAACAAATGAGCCAAGAACATACAAGAACATACAAAGGACAATCTCTTCAATAAATGGTGTTAGGGAAACTGGACAACCACATGCAAAAGAGTGAAACTAGACCACTATCTTATACCATACACAAAAATTAACTCAAAATGGATTAAAGACTTGAGTGTAAGACCTGAAACCATAAAATTCTTAGAAGAAAACATGTGGTAAGCTCCTTGACATCAGTTTTAGTGATTTTTTTTTTTGTTTTTTTTGGACTCCAAAGGCAAAGGAAACAAAAATAAGCAAATGGGACTACACCAAACTAAAAATCTTCTGCACAGAGAAGGAAGCCACCAACAAAATTAAAAGGCAACTTACTGAATGGGAGAAGATATTTTCAAATCATATATCTGATAAGGCGTTAATATACAAAATATGTAGAGAACTCACACAGCTCAACAGACACACACAAAAAGAAAACCAAACAAAACAAAACAAAATCAAATAACCCAATTTAAAAATGGGTAGAGGATCTAAAAATTCTTTTAAAATGTAAGGTGTTTAATTCTACTCCTCTGTTAAAACATTTTCCATTGTTTTCTTATCTCTAATAAATAAAAACCAAACTCTTTATGGTGGCTCTACTACCTCTCTGCATTTATCTCCTATTAGATGTTCTCTTGCTTAGTTTGCAACCCATAGACCACTTCTTGGTTTATACTACACACCCAAACATGCCTTCACCTCAGGGCCTTTTTGCTTGCTGTTCTCTCTGCCTGGAATTTTTTTACTCCAAAATCTACATGGCTCACTCTCATGTTCCTCAGTTCTCTGCTTACTTGTTACCTTGTCAGTGAAACCTTACTTGACTACCTAAGTAAAATAGTATCCCCATTTTCACCCATGGCATACTCAGTTTTGTTTGCCCCACTCTTTTTTCCCCATAGTAATTACTGCTCCATGATATATTATATACTTTTTTGCTTGTTTATTGGCTGTCTACCCAAATGAAGACAACTCCATGATGACAAGACCTTTATAGGAACCCCTTCCTCCATTTATCTTTATCCCCAACACCAAGAAGAACATCTGATACATGGAATGTGTTCAGAGCAATATTTATTAAGTGAACAAATGGATGAATGAGGCTGTTGGTTGACCATGAGAGACTAGGATGTCAGTCATTCCTTCTATCTCTGCAGCACAAATGTACTAGTATGGAGTAAAACTCTTGTGCATGTTATATTTTATGTCTTTAGAATACTTAACAGTTTCCCTGACAGTTCTTTCGAGAGGTACTTTTTCTTTCCTTCTTCAAACTTCTGCCTTGAAATATCGTAAATTTAAATAAGCATGTAGAAATCAGCAGCTTTAAAGCAGTTTTTATTGATGCCTTCACAATGGTGGTCTAAACAATTGTTTTGCTTTTAGGATAGCTGGCTCTGTAATTTCTATTCATGAACCAAATGCCATTGAAAAGCCACTGAATATTACACAAAGTATGCCAATATGAAAAATGTCATCAACTGCCATTTTATTTCACACTGGGCTTCTGTACAGCAAATTGTTCCAAATTTGGTGAAAACCAAATCCAAGTCACCTTAAGCAAAAAGACAGATGTAAAACAGCAGATAACTTTTTAAAAAGAAAACAAACAACATGTTCACTCAATTAGAGGCATATATTATTTTTTTATTTTCTTAACATTTTATGACCTGTCACTTACATTGAGCTTTTTATGCTTTAATCAAAATTATTTTATGATTTCTGCAAATAGTTTTTGAAGATATGAAAATCCCATTGCAGATTGCTATGGTTGGCTTATTTCCTCATTCACTATTTTGATTTCAAAGCTCAAGCTTTGTAATTAAGCAGGTCTCAGTTTGAAACTAAGCTTTTTGCATTCTCATCTCAGCAAACTCCTAAAATTACATAACATTTCTAAGACTCAGTTTCCTCATTTGTGAAATGGAAAGAATAAGTTTGTTATGATGACTGAAATAAAGCAGTAATGTATAGCATTCTATATGCATTTACTAGTATTTCTGTTGTTATTAATTATACTGGCAGAATGACTAATTTTTTTTTTTTTTTTTTTTTTGCGGTACGCGGGCCTCTCAGTGTTGTGGCCTCTCCTGTTGCGGAGCACAGGCTCCAGACACGCAGACTCAGCGGCCGTGGCTCACGGGCCCAGCCGCCCTGCGGCACGTGGGATCCTCCCGGAGCGGGGCACGAACCCGTGTCCCCTGCATCGGCAGCCGGACTCTCAACCACTGCGCCACCAGGGAAGCCCTAGAACGACTATTTTTTAATAGTTCATAATTTGGAGTTGTATTCACCTCCAAAATAAACTTTTTGTTCACTTCCTAAATGAAGCATATTAGTCCAAATGCATTGACTTGACTCTCTAAAGTACAGTATTACTTCTTCCTTGTCAGATAAAGATAGAGATAGCGATTTTGGTCCCCAAGTAATATAAATCAATTTAAAAAATATTTTAATTGAGATTGTAAGCATTATTATCAGACAAAACCAGTTGAAAGCCAGCAAGTCTGATCTAAACAACTTTATCCTCCTCCAGCATTTATAACTTTCATTTAAAACCTCCAAGTTTTCCTTTTTCCATTTTATTCCAGATTCAGTTTATGAGTCATTAATACCATATACTCAGAGTTGTATTTAAAACAACAAAAACATGTTGGTAACTGGCAGACACCAAAAACCTCAATAAACCCAATCTGCAGATGAATAAGAGTCCTAAATAACTTAAATATAATATCAAACTGGTATATTCTATCACAGAATATTATTTATTCTGGTGTAAATTATTATTCTGGTTATTTTGGTATAAATTTAAATTTAATAAAACATAGGTAATAGAGGTAAAGTTTTCATGTATAAGGATATGACACAGAGAAGTATTGACTCTCCTGGCTCTGGTTAAATAGACATTTCCCACCTTTGGGTCAAAAAGTGCTACTAATCTGAGACAAGAACATGATAAGGTATAGGGCTTTGCAGGATAACACTCCAGTCATGTTTGGCTCATGAATTTATATTAATGACTTCAGAATCTAGGGCATGCACTGTCTTTTACATGCATTGAAAAAAATAACATTAATGAAAAAAGGGAATTATGGGGAGGTAAGACCTTGTTCTGTCAAGTTTGGTACCTATTCTAAAAACAATGATTCAGAGTTTTAAGCTAAAACTCTCTTCTAGTTAAAATTCCCTCTGACCAAATAGTGAAGCAGAGAACTTTTAAAAGTCAAATGGAAATCAGCTTAGGTAAAACATCCTTGGTGATTTTAAGTGACTCTCCAACAAGTATTTATTGAGCACCTCCTTGAGTCAATACCATGCCTTTACAAATGACGCAGTTACTTATTACCATCAATAACAGTATTGCTTAGCTTTTTGAATAATAATATTAGTAGTAATACTATTAATATTATTCTTAAAGGAACTAAAATAGATTGCTCAGTATTTTTTATTTATTTATTTATTTTTTTGCGGTATGCGGGCCTCTCACTGTTGTGGCCTCTCCCGTTGCGGAGCACAGGCTCCGGACGCGCAGGCTCAGCGGCCATGGCTCACGGGCCCAGCCGCTCCGCGGCATGTGGAATCTTCCTGGACCAGGACACAAACCCGTGTCCCCTGCATCGCCAGGCAGGCTCTCAACCACTGCGCCACCAGGGAAGCCCGCTCAGTATTTTTTTAAAATAATCTTTTTTTATGCAGCAAAGTGTTTCCTTCTTTGTAGCTCCTTTCAGAACATGGGATAATAGGCATTGTTTCATCCCTGAGGAGTTTGTATTATAAACTAATGACTGTATTTGCTCCACAACTTTTTAGCTGTTTGCTGGGCTGATACATCAGAATCATTGGTGGCTAACAAATGAGCATTTTACAAAGAATTCCCCTGGGAAAATGGCATTCAAATCAGCCCTCCAGGGCATTTTGTTGCAGTGAATTCCCATGGGTACACGGAACAAGATTATGAGGAAGTTCACCCTTGGGAAGGTTATTTTTGTGCTTTTGGCTGGCTCTGTGGAATACCTGAAAACCCTCAGTTTCAGCCACAAACTCCCAGAAGGACCCCATATGTACATAGTTAAGCAAGTGAAAGTTAATCCATATTTAAAAGTTGTCGAGAACCGATGATGAGACTTGATAGTGTTCACCAAGTTACTTGAAAAACCAATCCTTAAAAGTGATACATAATGTATAAATTTGTCTTTCAGTGCTGCTGTATTAAGAGAGTAGGCATTACCATTGTATAACCATTAAGTATAAATGCTTAGGGCTTCCCTGGTGGTGCAGTGGTTAAGAATCTGCCCGCCAATGCAGGGGACACGGGTTCGAGCCCTGGTCCGGGAAGGTCCCACATGTCACGGAGCAACTAAGCCCGTGCGCCGCAACTACTGAGCCTGCACTCTAGAGCCCACGAGCCACAACTACTGAAGCCCACGTGCCACAACTACTGAAGCAGGCCCTCTGGAGCCCGTGCTCTGCAACAAGAGAAACCACTGCAATGATAAGCTTGCGCACCCCAAGGAAAAGTAGCCACTGCTTGCTGCAACTAGAGAAAGGCCGCGTGCAGCAACGAAGACCCAACGCAGCCAAAAATAATAAATAAATTTTTTTAAGTATAAATGCTTAAGCAATTTAAAGCACTAAAGTTGGAAGCACTTAAAAGCTCTAGTAAAATTGTCTATAGGATACAACTAACCTAAAGCATCATAAATACTTAAAGATTGCTTAGCATATCCCTTACTATCATTGTTTTTCACGCAGCTTGCTTTTTGCATGGTGATAAGAAGCAAAGATCATTAATTTCCCATTTCTTAGTAAAGGAATGAAATGTGAATCATTTTCCCCTTTCTATGAAGGTTATTGCTTTTTTGCTTTTTTTCTTTTTTTTGTGGTACGCGGGCCTCTCACTGTTGTGGCCTCTCCCTTTGCGGAGCACAGGCTCCGGATGCGCAGGCTCAGCGGCCATGGCTCACGGGCCCAGCTGCTCAGCGGCATGTGGGATCTTCCCAGACCGAGGCACGAACCCATGTCCCCTGCATCGGCAGGCGGACTCTCAACCACTGCGCCACCAGGGAAGCCCAAAGGTTATTGCTTTTTATTCACTGGATTTTTTTGAACAGCATCAGGCCATGCTAAATGGTGGGTGACCCAGAAGCTGACAGAGGTAAAGACAGGGGAGTTCTGAACAGGGTGGCAAGGTGAAAGAGGAATGGGAGAAGAGAGCCACTGAGTGATGTGGAAGAAAAGGTATGGAACTGGGAGAAGGACTTAGACTCAGGAGGTGTGAATCCTGGTGGAAGAATGGATTGGTTTGTGAATAAGGGCAAGTTATGGTAAACTCTCTAAAGTTATTACAGGCTCACACACACCTCTAAGAATTGTTAAGGGGATTGCACTAGAGCTGTCTTTGGAAGTGCAAAATGTAAAGCAACAGTTATTTTTGTTGGTGGTGGATTTTTTTTTTCTTTGGTGGTAGAGGGGTTTGGTTTGCTTTGGTTTTGGTTTTTAAATACAAGGAGCAGGAGGGAACTGGAACAACAACCATTCCTGCCCTCTGTCCCTGGCTTCTTGCCATGAAGTCTTCCATGGAAGTGCCTCATACTGTGATTCACGTACTGTCATGTAACAGGTGCTGAATGAATATTGAAGAAATGGAGTTTTTTTCTCATAGTTCTAATTTTTTTTTAATTTGGAAAATGAATTACATACTTCCTTATAAAGTTTTACGTTTATACGTGTCATCTCATCTGTTTGTGAGATCTTGGTAATTGCATATCACTCATAGTCATGTAGCCCATAGCCCCAGTTAGTGGTCACTGAATCGGTATTAAATAAATTGAGTACATGAGGTATAAACCCACCAATCTTTGTCATTTTACTTCCCCAAAACTATTTTTTCTGACAGTGTTTTTGACTTCTCTCCTGAATTTTATCATGATGATGATTTACGATCAGCAGCTACACTAGGTGCTGGGAATTTGAGAATTAAGGCGCAGCTCTGTGCGCTCAGAAATTACAATTTATTAATATAAAACATTTAGTAAGCTCTTATGTGCCACCCATCCTGTAAAAAAACTTTCTGTCTGTAATTTTTCTACTCAATTTGTACAAGAGCCCATTTAGGTGGGTATTATTTTTACAGTTTACAAATGAGGGACTTGAGTTTGAAGAGTAACTTTCCCAAGGCCACAGGAAGTTGGTGCTGGGATTCTAACCCAGGCAGGATGTCTTCAGGGCTCATTCTGGAAAAAAAAAAGTAGTATTTTGAGATATTATGTGTTAAGTGTCCACAGAGTGTGTTAAAAATGCCATCAGACTTCAAGAAAATTAAATGCCTCAGTGAGCATGCTATTTGGATAGACTTGGTAGTATAGGTAGAACTTGAGTTTGAACACTAAGTAAGGGCAATAGTAACAATTTGAAACAATTATGTAGCATTTGCCTTGTGCCAGGGACCACTGGTATTTAATTAATTCATTTGTGCCTCACACAACCCTATATGGTAGGCACATAACATGCCCATTTTACAGATGAGTAAATTGAGGCACAAGCAATTAAATAACTTGCCTCAGTCTCCTAGCTGGTAAGAGAAGGGTTTAGACAAGCAGCCAAGAGTGGGGACATGTTGTCCAGATGAAAGCCACACCTAGGAACTTTAGAAAGAATCAAACATATTTTTCCACATTACAGTTTTCTCTGGGCAATAAATAGGAAAGCACTTGAGATAAGTTATCTCCCATTACTGAGAACTTGTGGGGGGCATTAGATACGTTGGCAGAGGAATTTACATTTGATTCTATGAGAACATTAGAGTGACAATGAAATTATTTTGAACATTTATTGTTTATTGTTACATAAAAGTTACTGCTCTGAGGCTCAGCTTAGACACTTCTGGGAAGCTTCCTGACCACCCCTTCATCACCCACTCCCACCTGTGGGATAAATAAATATGCCTCTGTGTTCCCTGAGAACCCAGGAATCCTCATTTTCATAGCTCTTGCTACATTGTTGTGTTTCCTTTCATCATTCTGCCCACAAACAATGCACTCCAATGACAAAGGAGATGTTCTCTCTTATTTTCCTGTGAATCCCCCAGCATTTAGTACAGAGCTTGGAATATAGAAGGCACTAAAAATAATAATGCTAGCCACCTGAAATTATTTTCTAACAAAATAAAATATAAATAAAACTCATTTATTAAATAAAAAATAAGACTCCATTTATTTTGAAAACTCTTATCACATGTGGTATAGAGGGAGCATATCTCAACATAATAAAGGCCAATTTATGTCAAACCTACAGCTAATATCATACTCAATGGTGAAAAGTTAAAAGCCTTTCCTTTAAAATCAGGAAAAAGACAAGGATGCTCTCTCTCATCACTTCCATTTAACATAGTATTGGAAGTCCTAACCACAGCAATCAGACAAGAAAAAGAAATAAAAGACATCCAAACTGGAAGGAAAGGAGTAAAACTGTCACTATTTATAGCATAGTGCTGTACACACACACACACACACACACACACACACACACACACAACTACTCAGCCATAAAAAGAAATTCAGCCATTTGCAGCACATGGATGGACCTAGAGGATATTATGCTCAGTGAAATGTCGCACAGAGAAAGACAAATCCTGTATGATATCATTTATATGTGGAGTCTAAAGAATAACACCAATGGATGTATATATAACAAAACAGGAACAGACTCACAGATATAGAGAACAAACTAGTGGTTACAAGTAGGGAGAGGGGAGGGAGGAGGAGCAAGATAGGGGTATGGGATTAAGAGATACAAACTGCTATGTACAAAATAAGTAAGCAACAAGGATATGTTGAACAGCACAGGGAAATATAGCCACTATTTTGTAATAATTTTAAATGGAGTATACTCTATAAAAATATTGCAGCACTATGCTGTACACCTGAAACTAATATAACATTGCAAACCAACTCTATTTTAATAAAAAAGGTATAGATATTAACTAATTTTGTTTTATTCTCCAGTTATCATACATCCCTATGAAATCTCATGCACATCCAGGGTAGGAATCAGACCTTTTCCTTTTTGTCCTTAACAGCTTCTTCTGTAAATCTGATTCCATACTAAGGAGACTCTATGTGTACTTGATGATTACATCCTCCCTTGTGTAAGGAGGAAAACAGTATATCCAGGAATTTATTTACTAGACTTCAGCATAGTAGTCAATGTCTGTCTCATCATGGCAACAGTTTCTGCTTTCTGGGTTCTATCTCCACTCTCCCCAAATCACTTTAATTTCTGGCCCCACCTGCTATTCATCACTTCTCCTGTATCCCACATACTTGTCTACCTTCTTGCCTTTGCTTCTGCTGTACCCTCTGATTGGAAACTTCTCCTCTTACCTCCTCCACATGGTGAATGCCTACTCCAATTTCAAGGCTCAGATCACTGAACCACCACCCTCAACCTTTCTCTTGTAGAGAAATCAATTACTTCTTGGAATGAGTTCCCATAACACTGGGTATCTACTTCCATTTAATTTGTTCAGGGCATATTGCCTTCCTTGCCAGTCAGTGCAGTTGTAGGGGGCAAAAAGTAGGTCATATTCATCTCTGCATCCCAAGCGCATAGAACTGTACCTGACACAGAGTAAAAAATTGGTAATTGTTGAATGAATAATAAGATTATTAACAATGACATTCATTACCTATTATTCCCTGACTTTCCATAGGTCAATTAAATTTTGTTTTCTGCCTCGTTGAAGAGATGGCAAAATCAGTCATTCTTAAGATTTGATTTTTAATGGTACATTAGTTCAGGTCCTCCAAGAGGCAGCTACTATGATGGGATTGCATATATAAGAGATTTAGTGGGGAGAACTCACATGAGAGAAAAAGGAGAGGAAGCTGGGGGAGGCTGGGAAAGTTGTCAGATCACCATGCACATCCCCGGTGGAAGAGAGAGAGAGAAGGAATGGAGGTTGGGTAGGAGAAGTTTTAAAACCATGGTGCAGTTTTAAGAATATTTCAGTAAAGCCAGCAAGGATCTCTGAGCACCTAAACCGTGCCATAATCCTAACACATACACTAACACTAACCCATGCCCTAATACGTACACCTGCTGCATTCGGTCACTGGCTGAGAGCGGCTCTTGGGAAGTGTGGAATCCCTGGTCAAACTCATAGCTGGTTTTAAGAGCCCAGTAGCTGAGGCCCGTGGTCAGTTATACTCCCTGCAGTTGGAGATATGAGAAGCCATATATGAGGTGACTACAATAGCTTGAAACCCTTGAGGGACTTGAGGCAGTAGGGATGGTCCTTTATTACTTCTACAGAGTTGCACCTAAACATACATGAAACATGCTTTAAATAATGGAACAAGAGACAGGCACTGGGAATCGTGTATTTATCTGAAATTAGTCTTAGGTAAGCTTCAGTTGTTAGCTAATTCTGACATTTTAGAGAAAAATAAAATACTCAACTGAGTAAACTTAAAGTACTACAGAAACAGACTCACAAACTTAGAGAACGAACTTATGGTTATGGGGGGAGGGAGGGAGGGAGGGATAGACTGGGAGATTAGGGCTGACATATACACACTGCTATATTTAAAATAGATTACCAACAAGGACCTACTGTATAGCACAGGGAACTCTGCTCAGTATTTTGTAATAATCTAAATGGGAAGAGAACTTGAAAGAGAATAGACACATGTATATGTATAACTGAATCACTTTGCTGCACACCTGAAACTAACACAACATTGTTAATCAACTATACTGCAATATAAATTTAAAAAAAACCAGCAACAACAGAATTGAGGATTGTCTCCAAAAAAACAAAAAAACAAAAAAACAAGCAAACAAAAAAATCTACATAAACTTCTAAAAGAAAAAAAAAAGAATAAAGTACTGATGTATGCTACAGTGTGGGTGAATCTTGAAAATATACTAAGTGAAAGAAACCAGGCACAAAAGGTCACATATTGTTTGATTCCATGTATATGTAATATTCAGAAGAGATAAATCCATAGAGACAGAAGGAGACAGAAGACACTTGGTGTTTTAGCGGGGGCGCTGGAGAAGAGGGGAATGGAGAGCAACTGCTTAATGGGTACCGGGTTTTACGTTGAATGATAGAAAAGTTTTGGAACTAGATAAAGGTAGTTGCACAACATTATGAATGTTCTAAATGCCACTCTATTATTCACTCTAAAATGATTAATTTTATGTTATGTGAACTTTATCTCAATAAATCATATACAAACTTTAGTTGATAAAATAAAACTAATTTGAACAAAACAAACAAACAAAAATACTAAAGGAAATTTTGAGCACAAATGTGTTTCCAAAAACCCAAAGGAGTTTTTATACATTTGACTAAGGTCATAATTTACTGGAACTTAGAGGTTAACTTCAAAAGGCTTCCTCAGAAGAATCACATTTAACAAATTGTTGATGCTGCATATCTCGTGGGAAAGAACATGTTAAAGTTTGTTGTATAGAATAGAGCATATACCTAATTTATAGGGATTTTAAATGACAAGCCTTTTCGAAATTCCAGAAGGCTTTTTAAATTTGCATTCTTATAAATAAACCAGTCTCTCTTAGAAGCAACCTTAAGACTAATAAATAAATAAAACCCAATCATTATTTCATATGACATTTTCATGCCAGAAAGAAATGATTCAAGATAATATATGTTATACCTTACAGAAAACAGTGCCATTAAAACTACATGATATGATTCCTCTGCTCAATAGCCACTCTACTTACCATCCCCTGCACTCATCTTCTCAATTATAAAATCTATTGCATATCCCCACCCTTGTTTTCCTGTTGACCTCCCTCTTAGATTCACCTTGGAGTCAAATTATTTAACAACTAACATGATATCATCACTGACCAATCAGGTAAGAGGCCATTTATAAACCACCAACTGGGGCATTCCAGTGTGTACAGACTGTATACAGCCCTGCTTACCAGCTTCAATTTGAATGATTGGTCTCTAAAGCAGCAGCACAGCTGTCACACTAGGATTCATCCTTTCTTTTCTCCTGGGTTGACTTAATTATTTCTTGACTCTCATGACTTCTATTTCTTTTTCATTTTTCTAGAATACATCTTTATCTTCTTCAGAAGAGAAATTTGGAAAATTCACTTCTTTTACTTCTGGATTGATAATTTGGCTGGGAATGGAATTCTGGGTTAAAAATAATATTCCTCTAGAATTTTGAAAACATTACTCCATTGGCTTTTGGCCTCTCCTATTGTTGATGAAAGAAGTCTGGTGTTTTCTGAATTCCTGTTCCTTTATAGCTCTGTGTGTGTGTGTGTGTGTGTGTGTGTGTGTGTGTGTGTGTGTGTGTTTTAATCTGGAAACTTTTAGATCACTTTTTATCCTTGAATTCCTTAGATTTCTTAAAGAGGTGAAGATCTTGGTGTTGGGTTTAGGGTGTTGGACTTTTTAAACTTATTGTTTTGGCCAGTCTATGAAACCTCTCAATCTGAAGGTTAATTTGTTTCTTGTGGACATTTTTCTTTTTTATTTCTGGTAATTTCTTATGTTCTGATAATTTCTGCATGTTTTCTGTACTCTCCTTTTGCAGCTCTATTAGATGTACTTGGAATGTACTTTTGAATACTGTATCACTTACCTCTTCTCTCGTATGTGTGTGTGTATGTATGTGTATATGTGTGTCTTTCTTTTTCCTCAATCTTCAGAGAAATTTTCTCAGCTTTATTTACAACCCTTCTATTGAGTTTATTTTAACTATATATATATATATATATATATATATATATTGTTTTTTCTCACTGACATGTATCACATTTTCCCCTCTTAGTATGATTTTTTTTTTTTTTGCGATTTGCGGGCCTCTCACTGCTGTGGCCTCTCCCGTTGCGGAGCACAGGCTCCAGAGGCGCAGGCTCAGTGGCCATGGCTCACGGGCCTAGCCGCTCCGCGGCATGTGGGATCTTCCCGGACCGGGGCACGAACCCGTATCCCCTGCATTGGCAGGCGGACTCGCAACCACTGCGCCACCAGGGAAGCCCAACTATATATATTTTTAAAACACAAGAGCTCTTTATTATATTCTGTTTGTTCCTTTTTATAGTATTATGTTAGTTTGTCATGGATGTAGAGTCTTCTTGAATCTCTGGGTATATTAATTAATTACTGTTTTTATACTGCTCTCTGTTTCTTGAATTATTTCTCTTGCCTTAAAGGTCAGGTTTCTTCTTGTGTTGGTTTTTCTCAGTCATACTGTAGCTCTTTCTCCACTGTCTGGTTGTTCTTGGTTATCCTTACTTATATGAGAATGAAGGACTGGCAATTTGGCCTGACTTCCTTGGTTTCTATATAAGTACACTATCCTGAAATCCTCCTGAATGGATAAGTCTCATTTGGAGCTCCATTACTGGGCAGGGATTTCCCAACTGGCAGACTTCCCTTTAGATTGAGTTGATGGAGAGCCAGAGATCAGACTGAGGCTGCAAGCCACAGGACCTCAAAAATACCAAAATAAGAAGGGATGGACTCTTGGGCCCTCAATGTGAAATAGAAACTTAGTCTGTCCCCAGATAGTTTATTCAATTTATTTCCGAGAGTCCTGATTTCTTTTTGATTGGGAACAAGTGCCAGACTGTCAATCACTCTGAGTAATGGAAGTGAGGTGGGCAGTTGTTTTGTGTAATAGCTTCAATGTTTTCCCTATTTTCAGTACCACTTCTCACCCTTACTCTCACCTAACCCTCTAGCCTAGAGCCTTTCGGGTTTCCAATAGTCTCACCTTAGCAGTAGACCTCTCATAGCACATTCTAGACTGAGGTATTTCTATCTGTGTTTTATCTGTGCACATCCCCATTTGTTTTTTTTCCGTAAATGTGTTGAAATCTCATGTCTTTGTTGTTATATGTCTACTCTTCTTTGCACCTCTATGCAATTATATACATATAAAATACTGTTACTTCAGGGTCCCCAGTGGAATTCGGAGAATGAATGCATGTGCTCAGTCTGCCAGATTGCCCCACAGGTCATTAAATGCTTTTAGAGTTTCTACTGAACACGAATATTTTCTAGAAAAAAAAAATTACTAGTCTTTTAAAACAAAAGAAAAATGCACTTGTTTGCTATTGTTTATCATTTGTGACACTCAGTGGTTATGTTCAAGAGTTTTGTGTGTGTGTGTGTGTGTGTGTGTGTGTGTGTGTGCTGTCCTTTATTAAATGCAAGTAGGGTCATGCTGTACACACTCTGTTGAAACTTGATTTTTTCTCCTTAATGATGTGTTTTGGACGTTCTTCCATGTCACCCCTTTTGCTCTTGTCTTCTTTTCTCCACCTCATTCTTTTCACTGATGCTTAGTATTTAATACTACACATATTCGTGTTTTGGTTTATTTAGTCATTGTCCTCTCAATGGGATTTCAGGTTTTTTTTTTCAATTTTTCAGTGTTTTAGCCAATCTTGCTGTGAATACCCTTGTTTATGATTCCTGGGTACATAGCTAGATGCATAAGTGCTGGGTCAGAGGGGATGCACATTTTGAATTTTTTTTTTAACATCTTTATTGGAGTATAATTGCTTTACAATGGTATGTTAGTTTCAGCTTCACAACAAAATGAATCAGTTATATATATACATATGTTCCCATATCTCTTCCCGCTTGCGTCTCCCTCCCTCCCACCCTCCCTATCCCACCCCTCCAGGCGGTCACAAAGCACCGAGCTGATCTCCCTGTGCTATGTGGCTGCTTCCCACTAGCTATCTACCTTACATTTGGTAATGTATATATGTCCATGCCTCTCTCTCACTTTGTCAGTTTCCCCCTCCCCATATCCTCAAGTCCATTCTCTAGTAGATTGATTTGCATTTCTCTAATGATTAGTGATGTTGAGCATTCTTTCATGTGTTTGTTGGCAATCTGTATATCTTCTTTGGAGAAATGTCTATTTAGGTCTTCTGCCCATTTTTGGATTGTTTTTAAAATAATTGGGGAATTTGAACCACTTTACAAATGTTTTACGAATTGTATGATTTTCACGTTGTTGGCACAAGACTGAGGAAATGGACCAACCCTAAAATAAATGTCTGCTTTGCCCTCCATTTTACTCAATTAAGTTTGACTCATTTACTTGGTTAAATGAGAAGATGTATACAAATCAATCCTACCTGAATTGTGGTTTGTGGACCACTGCATATCTGAGTTGTTTGTTGCCTGCCCATGACAAGTTAAGGAACTTGCACCAGAGTGTAAATCAACTAAGTTATTAAGCACACTTCTTAGTTAGCTGACATTTTTTTCCTAGCAAGACTTTCCAATGAAAGAAGCTGTGTGTTGATTAACATTTTGGTAAAAGCTACTTCTCCTATCACAGACAGGTAACAGTTTGCATATCAGCTTCAGTCCTTGGACCACACTTTGAGAAGACTGGTAGAAATCACTTAGAATAGTGCCTGGCAGGAAAAGACATTGAATAAATGTTAAGTTGAGTCTGACACATGTTTTCTTTGAAATGAATTTTGAAAACAACCACCGTGATCGTTCACAGAAAGAATGCTTAGTTATCTCTTTAATAAAACAATAAAGTCAACTTTGCTAATTTCTCACAGTGAAAGTTTTGTTATTTTTCGGTTTGGCAAAATCCCATAAACCCCTTTAGTTTATTCGGCAGAAAACAATCATTTAAGTTGCCAATGTGACAATAGCCAAAGCTGTTGCAGAGCTCTTCTTGTTGCCAATCGTTGCCTGTCTGCTCTAGCTCTCTTCCTGAGACCCCCCATCCTGAGACTTCATGCCAGCTGTTCCTAATTAATACTCTGGACACTGCAAACCATTGTATGTATTTTGCTAGTGAGATGGGTAGTAAGTTAATATATCAACATCTGTCTTCCATCATAAGTCCCCCCAGAGTTTGGAAATGACCTCTCCATCTCTGCTTGCTGCTGAATGGCAAGATATTTCTGCAGTGCTATTCAGTGTGTACTATCTCCTGCATAGGAACCAGGCACTGACCAGCCCCCTTCTGGGTGAGCTCAGGGCTCCTTGGTTCCCTTCTGGAGCACTTTTGCCTGAGGAGAAAGCCCACCTGCACCCCTAGCTCACTGTCTGGTGCCAATCCACGATGGGTTCCAGCTAGCTCCAGATTCCAAATGTCATGTTGTGGCCCTGTCCTTGAGTCTCATTTCAGGCATCCTGGAATGGCCTAGTTTCTAAATGGGAGTCTTACCGTCTTTACACTCCATTTCCAGAATGGCATGCAAGCCTTCTCTGCGGGAACCTTCTCCCCTCTGACTTCTACATCTCAGTTCACACAAGACTAAATAAGCTACACCCTAGTCCAGCTTGGTTCGAGTCTGTGACCTTCCTCAAGTACCAGAGCTCCATCTTGGGACCTACCTGCTCTTCTTCCCCAGGATGCCTTGGTAGAGGCAACTCTTTGCAGAGCCTGCCCCAGCGCTGCTAAACTTCAACCTTCAAGCTCCACCTTGCCCAGTCCCTGAAATAAGGAGTGCCAAACACACATGGGTTGTATTAGTGCAAATAACCCCTTAATTTGTCACTTATTCACCTTCAATTTTCCAAATATATATGGTAGCATTATTCCTTTGTATTTAATGATTGCCCTGGAATGAGCAAGTCCGATTGTCTTGACATTGCTGGCTTGCACTTTCCAGTGAGTTAGCCTTATCAGGCATGGGCCACTTCAATATATCTGACCCAAATACCTTGTTACTCTTTCTCTGCTCAATCCAGTTTACACACTACTGCTATATTAACTTTCTGAATTTGCTACATGAATCCTCGTATCTACTGAAGAACCTACAGTGGCTCCCCATGGCGTAACAGATGGAGTCCGAGGACTGCGGCCCGATGATTAAGCAACATCATTAACTCAGCCACTGACTCCTACACTCTAAGCTGTCGTTCAATTTTTCAGTCACATGCCCTTAATTATTGTGTCTAATTTTGCTCATATTGTTATATCTGTCTTCTCCCTTTCTACTGATTCAATTTTCATGCACCCCCTAAAGCTCAGTTAAATGCTCTCTCTTTAGGACAGCCTTACTTAATTACCTCAGCTAAACGTGAACTCCCCTCTTCTGAAATCTTGCTGTATTTACGGTCATTTCCTTTTTATTTATTAGTGTACTTATCTCCTCTCTTTTGTGTATTAGCTCTTTGAGGTCAGGCAAAGCTCCTTCATGCATCAGTGTTCACTCATAGTGGCTAACACAGTATCTTTCATATGGAAGACACTCATAAATAGTGAATTAATAAATTATTGTTTGTTTCATACTAAGAAAGAGCCAAGAAAGTAACTATTATGATGGTCACTTAATAAAGTAGGTTTGTGAAGTTTGAACCAAGGCAAGGAGAATGGGGCCACTCTTGAGGAACAAAACCTAATTCTTATGATACTGAACAGCAGGCTTGAACATTCTCCCCTCCCAATAATTTATCTTAAAGTGTTTATTTACATATACTTTCAGAAACCTTCGTTATATGTATGCAAATAATGGTATTTGGACTGAAGGAGGTTAGAAATAACCTGTTTTGTCTGTAAATCTTTAGGAAATCTGTGCTTAAGACAAGTGGCCTAATAATTTATTCACTTCATGGTGAATTTTATAGCCATTCATTAAAAATTATACTTCATTGTTTGCACAAACATGGAAAATATTTACATAATGCAAGTGAGAAAAGTAGGATAAAACTGTGTATATAGTGTAATTGTGACTGTTTTTAAAAATATATACGTAAGAAAAGATTTGAGGAAAAGATCAAAACACCTCCAAAATATTAATAATTGAGTGTGGTGGCATAACTGTGGGTGCTTTTTTCTGTTGCAGTATTTTGTGTATTCCAAGTTTTCTTTAATGAATATACTGGTCTTTGCTATATTTGGAAGTAATGGATTGAAAAGGGAAGGAAAAATAGCTAATAGAATGAAATCTAACTCACTGATAGCAATTGATAGGTTGATCAGTCCACTGACTTGGAATGGAGAACAGAAATGGCATCCCTCGGGGAGGACTACAGAATTCTGCTTTAAATCTAGTTTTCATTGAATTAGTTATGATACACCTCAGTAAGTAATTAGTATCTCATTGATTGCCAGTCACATATATAAAACATATTTTGACATGTGTAAAGATTTTGTGGGATAGTTGGGAAACACTGAGTTCTCCTAAAAATGAGTTTATACTACTTGATGCTGTAGAAAAGCATGGATTAAATTCAGAAACAATTTTGCATCACTATCCAGAATAGTCTGCAGTAGAATGGATACATAACATCACTCCTTTCTAGAGAATTATGCTGTATAATTTGATAATGTAAGAAAGTTTAACTCCAGCCCATGCTAAGGAGGTCTACCTTACTCTGTTGTGCTCCAGCTTTCAAATTTTTTCTTTCATGGGTTTTGGATTACATAGTTGTTGATGATGAATCATAGGAAAAAATGAACAGCTAAAGAGTCAATGCACCTTTTTAGAAAAGCAAAAAGAAATTAGATACCACTTATGATTGTCATTTTCACTTACGTTAACATTCTTTCTCCCTTTCAAAGGCTGTTATTGAGAGCTAAAGAGTGCATGTAAGAATGATCAAATACAACAGAAGTGAGTGCTGAGTTTTATGGCAAGAAGAAGGCAGTATTTTAATATGTGAAAATAGTGTTTCTGCAAACCATCAGCAATTCTGATTGTGGTGTTTGACATTCAGTGTTAATCCACCAGCTCTAAAGCTTATTAAAAATGGCAGTAGACACATTGGCAGCATAGAAGCAGGTCAAAAATTTTTGAAAACAATGAGAGCTTTAAGATCAGCCATGAAATTGTAGTTATTTTAGAAATCTGACTTTTTCATAGAATCCACAGGTATATAATCAAATAGCTGAGGAATAATGCTCACAATAGGAGACAATCCCAGCAGTACATTTCAAAGATCCCAAGTTGGGTGGTGGCAGGGGAAGAACCTTCGTTTGTTGTTTTTGCCTTTGTTCTTTTTTTCATCTGGATGTGTGGAGCTCCTCACTCCTACCCAATGGAATTAGCAATAGAATTAACGATAAAGAATAAATGTCAGCTTTTCCTACTAAAAGAAGGAAACTCATCAAAGAGACTGTGAAGATAGAAGACCTGCAGTCACTTTGTCATTTGTGAAGGTGTTTGCTGCAATTTTCTTTAAGTGGGTGTACAAAGCCATGGGAGTTATTTATGTTTTAGCTTCTATTTCTCGATTTATCTAAGAGCCACTCCCAAACCCTAATTCCTTAATTATCCAAGTGCTCATGGGAAAATGAGGAATACTCGACGGTGTACAATTGGTTGAAGTTTTAAGGAGGGTCATCTAATTTGATGTGGCAATTGTCTTCTCCTACTTGCTAAATGAGTAAGACCTGAGGACCTCAGTCATCTTTCTCAGTCACAATCCTATGCTGTGTAGCATGTCTGACAAGAAGGTCATTTCACCATGGCCACTAATGGTGAGCTGTCCTAGTAATACCTAAGCCTTCTGCTGAGAAAATAGGAGCCATCCAAGGAAAAATTATTAAACTAAAACTGACAGTATCTTGTCACAAGCACCCATTAATGAACACCATGGAGGATTACATGCTTCCCATTCATTGTCTTTCTGTAATTTATTTCTGATTTCCCGAAGATTATGGAGAAGTGTTATATGAATATTTGTTGTAACCACACATTTTGAGAAGCACATAGGATTTTTTAAAAAATGGGTGGATGTAACAAGAAAAATGCATTGTAAAGTCACTTCCTTAGGGTGAACATTTCAACAAAATACGTGCCATTGTTAATATGCTATCTTTTGTCTGCTGGTAGTGAGTTTCTTTACATAGAAGGGCTTACAGATAAATATTAATTCCTGGTTATCAATGTGATTCATTGTGATATCCATAATCTCTCTTATTTCAATTCCAAAGATTTTGTCAAGAGAAGTATAAATCTCATCATCCAAATTTATGCAAAATATTAATACATTTTTTAAGCCAACAAAGATTTGGGGTATTCAAATGACAGTTTACATTGTGTCCTTCACACATATGTACAATGATGTTTGTACATTTATATAAACTTCTTAAACCTGTGCAAAGTTGTATAGCTACTTACAGCTGCAGTTGGTTTTCTGAGCAATTTTGAAGACTCCTTTTAGCACATATAGAATTCTTCTTGATACAAAAGAATAACAGAGGTATTCATTTATAAAAGCAAAAATAAGTTCTACCAGCTGTGGAGGCTGAAACCCAACAAAATGTGCATACTGTGTTTATGGCTTTACATAAAGTATTATAATAATTATTTACCATCTTTTTTATATTTTCCCCCTCCCCCCAAAAAAGGGTAGAGATAATATATTATTTTTTAAAAATTGACCTAGGGTGTAAGTAGTGTATCATTACTTTCTTAATCAGGTGCAGCATAAGATACCTAAGTTTCATGGCCCTTGATTAACTACTGGATATTCTTTGAAGCGTTAGTACCTGAAAGATTTTTACTGCTTGGCATCCCTGCCAGAAAGATAGCTCAACTCATTTAAATTGGGAAGAGCGATGGTATGAACAAAAGGTTGAAGATGTAAATTTTTTTTTTTTTTTTTTGGTACACGGGCCTCTCACTGTTGTGGCCTCTCTCGTTGCGGAGCACAGGCTCCAGACGCGCAGGCCCAGTGGCCATGGCTCACGGGCCCAGCTGCTACGCGGCATGTGGGATCCTCCCGGACCAGGGCACGAACCCACGTTCCCTGCATCGGCAGGCGGACTCTCAACCACTGCACCACCGGGGAAGCCCTGAAGATGTAAATTTGAGAAATAACTTGAAGACCTTGAATGTGAGTCCAGGAAATTTAACCTTTACTTTATTCTCTAGATAGGAAGGTAATGGTTAGGAGGGAGCACAAAGATTTAGTTAGCCAGATGCTTGTTTGATTTCTGGCTTTACTATTAGTGAGCTCAACAGTCTACAGTCCTCTCATCTGTAAAATGCGGGCAGTACTTATCTCTTAGATTATGATGATGAGGAGGCTAAATGATATAAGGTAATATAAAATAAGCTTTACAAACTGCTTGGAACTTATGAAAAACTTGATAAATGACAGCTATCACTAATGAGAAGCCATGAGAGGATTCTCAGCATGGGAGTGATGTGATTACATCTGTAATTTAGGAAGATCGCTGACAATAGCATTAGTGTAGAGTAAAGGAAGGTAGAACAGAACTGTAGAGGTTGCAATTATTTAAGCACATGTTATTGAGAGCCTGAAGTAGGGTACAGAAGGACAAATAAATGACATTATAAAAAATAGTATTGGGCTTCCCTGGTAGTGCAGTGGTTAAGAATCCGCCTGACAATACGGGGACACGGGTTCGAGCCCTGGTCCGGGAAGATCCCACATGCCATGGAGCAACCAAGCCCATGCACCACAACTACTGAGCCTGCGCTCTACAGCTCGTGATCCACAACTATTGAGCCCACGTGCCACAACTACTGAAGCCTGCACACCTAAAGCCTGTGCTCTGCAACGAGAGAAACCACCACAATGAGAAGCCCACGCATCACAACGAAGAGTAGCCCCCGCTCCGCTAGCTGCAACCAGAGAAAGCCCACACACAGCAACAAAGACCCAACACAGCGGAAAATAAATAAATAAATAAATAAATTTATATTGAAAAATAGGATTGATGGAGTGGAATAACTGATATGAGCGTGAAGGAAAGGGCAAAGAAAAAGATGATTTCAAAATTGGAAACTAAGTGACTAGGAGGATGTTGACACAAATTGGGAAGCACAGTAAAATGATGAAGTAGGCCTTGGAGCTTCCATTGGAACATTCAGATCAGGATATCTGGCTAGGCCATTGAAAAAGAAGGGCACTGGTATAGTGGAAAGGTTTATATATTTGAGAGGTGTCTGCACTGAAGTACAGATTGAAGCCAAGAAGTAAGATGAGTATTGTGATTTTGTAAGGGAGAAACAGAAAAAGTCCAAAATCAGAACTGAGAAATACCAGCATTTATGATAAACAAGGAGAAGAATCAAATAGAGGTGAAAATCATGTCCTAAAACTCAGTGAAGGTAAACTATGTTACATGCAATCAATGAAATATTATTCAGCACTAAAAAAGAAATGAGCTATCAAGCCATGAAAAGACGTGGAGGAACGTGAAATGCATGTTACTAAGTGAAAAAAGGCAACCTGAAAAGGCTTCATACTATATGATTCCAACTATATGACATTTTGGAAAAGAAAACTGTGGAAATAATAAAAAGATAAGTGGTACTAGTGGTGAGAGGTGGGGAAGATGAATAGTCAGGGTACAAAGGACTTTTAGGGCTGTGAAAATACTCTGTATGCTATTATGATGGTGGATATATGTCATAACATGTTTGTTCAAACCCATAGAATGTATAACATCAAGACCGATCCCTAAGGTAAACTATGGACTTTGGGTGATTATGTGTCAGTGTTAGTTCATCCTTGGTGAAACATATACCATTTTAGTTAGTGATGTTGATAATGAGGGAGGTTATGCCTGTGTGGGAGCGGGAGGTATGTGGGACATCTCTGTAGCCCCCTCTTAATTTGGTTTTAAACATAAAACTTCTCTTAAAAATTAATCTTATTTGTTAAAAAGGCAATGAAACCATTGCAAAGGATTGAGGAATGAGTGGGGATTGAATAAAATGAAACAGGTGTAAAACATTGTTTCAAGAAGTTTTGCAGTGAATGGTAGTGAAGTCAAGAAATATTTATATTCTGAGGAGGTTTGGATTCATTTATTTTATTGGAAGGTTATACATTCAGTCTTATTAGATTAATTGTTTTGAAGTCTCTTTTGAATCAGGCTTCAATGATTTTCTTTGTCTTAGCTTCCTTTCTCCCTAATTTCTCAGACAACTTCCTAGACAAAAGTCAAGATAACTTTTGTATGATAGAAGTATACACACAAGTTCTTGCTTTAATAACGTATGATCTTCTCTAGTCAGTTGTTCTCCCAATGACCCCCGTGATTATTTCAAAATCTTTGCATTCCTCCTTCCTTCTCTTCATTCCCATCAGACAACCTACTACAGTGAGAAAGCACAAGCCATCAGAGATGCTGATTCTTTCAACTTTCCACCATCACATCTATAAACATATGTGCCTCCGAGTCTCCTGGTTTTTCTTTTCCTCCTTTCACAATGGAGGTGGGTGACCCCTCCATCTACTACGCTGGATTTCTCTCCTCCCTCCTTTTCAAGAACCTGTGCTATTAGTCATTTCCTCTCCTTACATACAGGCAGCCTCACAGTGACTTCTCCATATCAGACATCAAACAGGCTCAGGTCTCAACCAAACACTTTTAAAGTCCTCTCCCTTTACTGCTTATGTTTCTCCAACTCCTTTTTTAAAGAGGTTGTTGTTAATTCCATAGCTTCATGAAGTTTGGCCAACTTTTCACATACAGTGCCACTCATTGCCTTCTGCCTTTGCAAGTTTCTTTGCTTGGAATGATCTGCCCCTCAAATCCCCTGCCCCTTCCCAAGCTTCTTTATACTCATCTTTTCAGTCTCAACTTAAGTATCACTTCTTTAGAATAGTTTTTTTTCTCAACCCTAGTTTAGGAGTTTTTCTTTATTATACCTACTACCCTTCCAGCTACTTCTCATGCTTCTTTCTTAAGAGATTATAAATTCCACATGGAAGGGATAATCCGTCTTGTTCATTCTTGTATAATGTATTCTGCGTACAGCCTGGCATAGAGTAAGCATTCAGGAAATTTTGTTGAATATTCATCACATATGCGCATTAATAGATAGATTCCCTAGTACTTATAATGTAATTTATCAAAAGAATAGATTTAGATTCAATTGATTTTCACATTAATTGATTTTTATACATTGATTTTAGGAGTAAAGCAAGGAATATTTTCATGTGAAATCATATTTGCCACTAAGCACAATTATAATTTCAAATATGTTTTTACTGAAAAAGTGTTGACCTCAACATATGATATAACCATCCTTAACATTTCTGTATATAATTCAACAAGCATTATCTCTGCCATATGTATTTAATTTTTCAGTTTGTGTATTTAATTCTCTTATACGACTAATAACAGTCAACCAGACACATAATACTTATATATACACATACGGAAAAATAGAACAGAATCATTTCACAATTCATAAGCATTTCCCATGATGTGATAACACATTCACTTATGACTTGAGAACCTTGCTGATCCTGCCTTAATGCAAAGATTTTTAGCAGAGCAGCCCAGCTAGAAGAGCCAAATGAAATGCTAGGAAAAAAGAGAGTGATAGAAAGGTACCTGAAGTGACAGCTTAAAGACTTGGACCCTGATCCTAATATGGTCACTGATTAGCTGTGTGATCTTGGATAAGTCATCTGACTTCCTTGAATCTACTTCATTTGCAAAATTGAACTTTTTTTTTTTTTTTTTGTGGTACGCGGGCCTCTCACTGTTGTGGCCTCTCCCGTTGCGGAGCACAGGCTCCGGACACGCAGGCTCAGTGGCCATGGCTCACGGGCCTAGCCGCTCTGCGGCATGTGGGATCTTCCTGGACCGGGGAACGAACCCGTGTCCCCTGAATTGGCAGGCGGACTCTCAACCACTGCGCCACCAGGGAAGCCCAAAATTGAACTTTTAATTGAGGTAAACTTATGTCAAAAGTGTACAATGCCTTTGAGCCTACATTTCCTAAGCATTGTGAGGGAAGGCAGGCATAGTCCTTATTCACAAATAGCTTATCTACTTCCTATGGACCCAAGCCAAAACAGTCTATAATTTAACAAAACATGCCATTGTACTTGACATGATTAAGTGTTTAATGAACAGGAAAGACCATCCATGCTATAGAGTTTAGAGAAAAGAACTTCTCACTAAACGGTAAGATTCTTCCCTGTCAATACAATAATATAAGATCGAGTATAGAGGATCTAATTATGTGCTTGTATGTAGAACCTACTCATGAATATTTATTGAGTAAATAAATGACAAACCAGGTGGATGAATCAATGAATTAAAATGTTTGAAATGTTGATTACACCTGCAGAAATAGTCCAAAGTGTTTCATACATACATGTGTATATGTATATGTGTGTGTGTATACACACACACACACACACACACACACACACGTAATGTGTATGTATTTGTGTCTGTGTGTACCTGGGTCTTTTTCATAAATGTAAAGGTAGCATTTCACATAGGAGGAAAATGAATTTTTCAAGCAATATAGCTGACTTAATTTATTAACTACTTGAAAACATTAGAGTTTTTATATTATAGTCTATACCAAGATATGTTACAAATGATTTAAAGGTTCCATGATGCCATAAATGAAAGAAAATGTATGTGAATATCTGTACTTAGTGGAGTGAGAATGCATGTTCTAAATTCTATCTAAAACCAAAGGTAGAAGCCATAAAGGACAATACAGATAAACCTGACCATATTAAAATTTCAAGTCTGCTACATCAAAAACATTCACAAGAAATATGCAAATGACAAACCTGGGCCATTTTGCAGTGGATTTGACAGAGCTAACAGTCTTAGTATAAAGAACCCTTTCAAATAAATAATAAGAAAGGTACTTGCAACCTAAAGATTTTTTAAGTGAAGGCTAAAGACATAAGTTTTAAAATTTACAAGAAATAAAGAAGAGGAAAGCAATGGGTCAATAAACATGTGAAAAGCTATTTTACTTCATTAGTTCTTAAAAATTCAGATAGAAACAAATGTTTTGTGTTGACAAGGGTGTGAAGAAATGGTCATTCACTTTCCCTGCTGGTGGGAATATAATTGTGATCTTCCTGGCAAACAATTTAGAAATATCATAAGTATTAACAGATTTTAAAATGTGTTACCCACTGATCCAGCAATTCCATCGTTAGAAATTTAACTTAAAGAAATAATCAGAAACGTAGGCAAAAATAAATGTGCAGATATGGTCACCTAGGATTTATTTATAATCAGGAAAAATGAGAAATAGCTACATAAGCATCTTGGCCAGAGTAGATGAAAAAACTGTGCAGAAATTTTTATAATCTTTTCTTAAAAGCAAGCTGTCAGTGTGCATCGAGAATTATATATTTTTTACGTATTTATACTCTTTGACATATTGATTCATTTTCTAGGAATTTCTCCTAATAATAGGAAACACAGATAAAGCCAAATTCATGAAGATATTCATTGCAACATTACAGCAATTTAGAATCCATTGTTGGACTATGGGCATTGAGTAAGCAAATTGTAGAGTCCTAAAATAGAAGAGTATGTAGCCATTATTGATGTTATTTATAAAATGTTTTCAATATCTTGGAAATACCTGTATATCAGATGTTAAAGTGAGAAAAAGACTGTGTTTCTGGGTTCAAACCAGCACTCTGCCATGATCTACTATGACTTCTCTAAGCTTCCATTTTTTAGTCCATAAGATGGGGTCATACTTGTGCATTCCTTATAGGGATGCTGTGAGAATTAAACAAAATAATGAATATAAAGTACTTAGCACAAGACACATACCACTCAATAAAAATTATTATTATTTTTAATGCGGCACATGATTCCGTAAAAGGATGGTTGTAACTCTCTGAGTATACAATGAAAATAATTCACTGTAGCATTAATAGTGGTTATCTTGGAATGGTGCAAGTATAAGTGATTTTTCTTCTGTACATATTTCAGATTTTTCTACTTTCATAATTTTTAAAGTATATTGGTTTTGTATTTTGTTTTGTTTCCAAATGGTAGAAAGCAGACAAAAGATTGTGAAAAGAAAGAGTAAGTCAGACAGACAGCAGCAGCCAGTACCTGGGCCACCAGAGCAGAGCCACTGTCAGTCGGCACCATCTGCTACAGGGTAGTCAGAGCCCTGGCCAATGAGGTGTAGCCTGGTGGCCAGAGCAGTGGTTCTGCAGTTGTGGTGTGTATCTGAATCATCTGTGGAGCCTGAGGACAGCAGAGATGCCAGGGCCCCACCTCCAGATATTTTAATTTGGTAGGACTGAGGTGGTATCCAAGGGCTGGAATTTTTAATAGCTACTCCACCTATGATTCTAACTCGCACCAAAATTTGAGAACCCTTGGGCTAGAGCATGGTATTAATGAGAACAAAGTTCCAGACTGCATCCTCAAGGGTCTTCCATAGTTAGCCGCTTAGTGTGCCTGCAGGCTGCATGCCCATTCACTGCCATATGTCTAACCAAGGCCGGGCCAGTTCAGGGCATGAACGGAAAAGAGCGCATTATCTCCACCCCTCTCTCCACTCCACCGCCACCCCCCGCCCCGCCCCTGCAGCTACGCACACTGTGAAACAACCCCAAACACATGTCCTATTATTGGTGAGTCAGTAATAGCACCTTTGCTAGACCGTAAGAGGACATTTATGTATATATATTTTTTTCTTTTATAAATTTATTTTTTTTTATGTATTTTTGGTTGTGTTGGGTCTTTGTTGCTGCGCCCAGCCTTTCTCTAGTTGCGGTGAGCTGGGGCTGCTCTTCGTTGCGGTGCGCGGGCTTCTCATTGCTGTGGCTTCTCTTGCTGCAGAGCACGGGCTCTAGACCCGCGGGCTTCAGTAGTTGTGGCTGCTATATATGGTGGTTGATAAAGCTGAGACAAAGCAGGTGATCTGAAAAAGTAATCCGTTTAATGCCATTCAGGTTTAAAGGTTAGGATAGTTTTGCTTTTTCTAGAGAGTTACAGAGATTAATGATGCAAAGCAGAAAAAGCTAGCTAATATAAGAGATGACAGACTTGAGATTCAAAGTTGTTTCAACTAGTATAATATTTAACAAGTATAAAGATACAGTATCCAATTTAGGTTCCAAAACTGAGCTACTAGTTGCCTAATTCAATAGATATGTTAACATCTTTGTTATTACTTTACTGCAGTATTTGTCCCTGATTACCCAGGTTCTATCATCAACCTTTTGAACTTTCCATTTTATTATAGTTTTCCATGATTCACTGGTGAACCCCAGACTCACGTATTCTATTACCAAGCATCACCCAGTAATCCTATACAAACTTTTGACAAGAGAACTCATTGAGTTTGCCTAAATCTTCCTTCATTTAATTGCCTGGCTTGATGAATGGGATATTACCATTTACACAGTCACCCAAACCAGAAGTCTAGACTCTTCAAGTCTCCTTACTGCCACCACCACTCACTCAGCAAACCAAGTCCTATGATTTTTATGTTAATTCTTTTTATATGGCATGACTATTTATTCCTAATCATCCCCCCTGCCTCTTCCATAGTTAATGCCTGTCATAATTCCTGCCTGGATTTCAATAGCTGCTTCACTGGGCACCCTGCCTCACTACCCTGGCTCCCTACCAAACTGCCCTCAAACCTTCTGTCAAAGTTGAGTGTAGCATAGATTTTGAGTTAGATACACCTATATTTAAGTTCCACTTCCATCTCTTATGGGAAAATTATTTAACTCATTTTATGTGGCTGTAAAATAAGGATAATAATATGCATACCATTAGTTTGTTGAGAGCATTACATTTGAAAGTGTATGTCATTAAAAGGAACCTTAATAATTGCATTTACTGCTATTATCTTTCCCTGCAAATTTGACTACGTCACATCCCTCCCTAAAACCCCTTAATGATGCCCAATAACTTTTAAAATAAAATTCAGTCTCATCTGCTTAGCTGACCAGTTTTCTCATGGCCTGGTTCCAACTCTAGATTCTTCTTTCATCATTGACCATTTTATGCCCTTCACTCCAGACTATTCTATTTCTAAGCTATTTCCTGGATCCATAGCAATCTCAGGTCTCTCACAACTCTTTGTCCTTAAACACACTCCTCCTGTACTTAGAAGACACTCTCTTCCCTGGTGACTGTGTTCTCTCCCTTTAAAACTCACATATGACCTGACTTACAGAGATTTTCTTTGGCCTAATCGAGGTGACCAACCATTCTGGCTTGTCAAAGGTGGGCTTAGTTTACAATCGCTGTCTCCCTGTAATTATTATTAGCACCACCTTTCACACTCAGAGAATTGGATGATACATTATATGGTCACCCTACCTAAATCCCACTTGTTCCCAGGCCCAGCTAAGCATCCCCTATTTTCTGTTTCCATAGCATTCTGCATCCCCTTCTGCTTTAGATTTATCACAAAATAAATTTTTCATAAAATCTCATTGCTTTATAAAATCTCACTTACCTGTCTCCCACTGGACCATGAGCTCCTTGAGGGCATGAATTTCATCTCAATTTTTTTCATATTATTCATTCCTAGCACAGTGCCTAGAACGCATAAAGTGTTGTATGTTCATTACAGCAGCCTATCTTCCTAATTCCACTTAAATTACCTATGAAAAACTAAAAAAGGAAAGATGCTTCAGCAGCACATTGCAAAAATGAATGAGAATTCATTTGGGTCTCTATTGTGCCTGAAATACCAATGGGACAGATGTGGACCCCATAGAGAATTACCTTCATTACCATGTTGTCCTCCCTGCTTTGTTTTATACTGTAGATCCAGCTCCCACTTCTCCATTCAGCTCTCTCTCTTGCATTTGCCCTCTGTCACCTGCCATCAAACTCTACATTAAGTCACAAAAGACATATAAATGCTAATCAGTTTTTCCTTTTGCTTTCAATCACAGACCAGCCCTCCAAACTTCATTCCCTGTGTCCCACTGAGTAATTATAACAATAGCAGCTAGCATTTATTGAGAGCTTGCTGTATGCTGGACCACTCTAAGCACATTTCATATATTAACTATATCATTTAATAGTGTGAGGAGTAAATAGTATCCTTTGTGCTACAGACTCATTCTGAACTGAGGCTTCCCTCAACTAGCCCTGAACTTCGTTTCCTGACACACATCTTTATTTGATCTTGCTGTGTCCATCTCTATCAGTGCTGGAAGTCAAGTATTGTCTTCCTGGTCTTCTTGTGTTGTGAGCCAAACCATTTTACTCCTTGAGGGGCTCCTATGCTAACATCTTCTCCAGGCCCTAGAAGACAAGTTTTAAGAATAGCGGCTCCAGCATAAACAACATAACAACCAAATGCAATAAGCACATTGTTTGGGACAATGATGCAACAAACTAGCTGTAAAAGACAGTTTTGAATCACTAGGGGAAATTTGAATATGATCATGCAATATGAGGTATTAAGGAATTATTTTTAATTTTGTTAGATGTGATAATGTCATTGTGTTTATGTGTTAGAAAAAGTTAGGGATGCATTCTGTGGATTTAAGAGTGAAACTGATGTCTGTGGTATGCTCTAAAATATTCTAGCAAAAATTATAAAACACAAAACATCAAGCGGGGTTACTGATAATAGAAGAGGACACAGATGAACAGATGATCGACAATTGTTGAAGGTGGGTGATGGGTACAAAGTGGTTCTATTCTTCTGTTTTAGTGTATGTTTGAAAATCTCATATCAAACATTTAACAAATGGTGGTTCCTGGCAACCCCACTCTAGTTGTGCTGAATCAAGATCACTGGGTGTAGAGCCCTGGAATCTGCATTCTTAGAAAGCTCCCCAGTTGATTCTTAGGTGCCCTGAAATTTGAGAACCACTGGTTGAAATTTAAGGCCGAATGATCATTTCTCTAATATTTTTCTCTCCCTGGGACAACAATTGCTGCTGCTCAAGATGTCCAAGCAAAACCTTAACTTCAAGGATGAAAATATCAACACATCAATCTCAAAGATGAATAGCGATAGCAGCAATTCTGCCACACAGAGCCAAGTTGTAAGGGTTCAGAAATAAACCTGATCTATTTCATGAAATAGAGGACATGGTTTTAGAAATTACCTACTTTTTATTCTTAATGACATAAAAGAGGACATTGTCTCTATTGAGGAAAAGCAGGCCTGGGTAAGAAGAGCATGCTACATAATGAAAATGACAATAACTGAAATAAAAATCTTATTTGAAAGTAGTCAAAAGCAGACTTGACATTGCAAATAATCAAATCAGCCATACCCAGAATACTGAAAAAATGAAATCACGGGTTTAAAAATGAGACAGAGTATAATGGGCAGAGAGGTCAGTCATGAAGATAAAACCTATAGACTCAACAAATGGATCAAAATTAATCATTAACGATGTAATATGTATTTTTGAATTCTGGGATGAAAAAGACCCAAAAATAGCAGTTGAAAGAGTTTATCTTGTTCCAGGTAACTTAGTAATCAGGGTAATGACAGAAACAGTTTCTTGTTATAATTTTTAAATTATAGACAATTGTGCTGATGAATTTCATAAGTTTCAGAACAGAAAAGCTAGGTTCCTTCAACAGGAGTTAACATTACCTTTCTTCATAGGTCTCATCTGCACTTTCTTAGGCCTGTAGATGGTGGAGCAACTCTAGTATTCCTGGGGGAAATTATGAGATGTTCACATAAGAACGCATCCTCATTTTAACCTTGACAAAGTCAGGATTCATCTTCCAATCAGTGCCCTACAGTTGCTGTTTAACAGGTGACAGTTGTGACATAGTTGTCTTTGCCTGCACATGCACAAACCTTGCTGGAATTCCTGTTGACACGACTAAACAAGGGCAGCCTCTTGATGTTTCAAAAAACAAACCATTTCAGGGCAATAGGAGGAAGGAATATGAGTCTCGATTCTTGTCTAAAAACTTTCTATTGGCATCTTCTAGTAATACAAGAAAATATAAGCATCAAAACTTTCAAAATAGGTATTAGCAACTTGGGAGAAAAATCCTGCAGATGGTAAAAGCACTTTATTAAGAGTGTTGCCTTGGGTTGTGGGTTCCAGGAGGTTCATTATACTATTTTCTCTACTAATATGCATCTTGGAAAATTTTTGAAATTAAAAGTCTTTTAAAATTGGAAGAAGTGGAAGGAGCAGGAACAGAGGGAAAGGAGATAATGCATTCCCAATGCTCCCTGATTGCTCAGATGATTTTGGGTAGAAAAGAGCAGTGGTTGAGAATCCACCTGCCAATGCAGGGGACACGGGTTCGACCCCTGGCCCAGGAAGATCGCACATGCCGCAGAGCAACTAAACCCATGCACACAACTGCTGAGCCATGTGCCACAACTACTGAAGCCCACCTGCCTAGAGCCTGTGCTCCGCAACAAGAGAAGCCACTGCGATGAGAAGCCCACACACCGCTACAAAGGGTAGCCCCCACTCACCGCAGCTAAAGAAAGCCTGCGCACAACAACGAAGACCCAATGCAGCCAAAGATAAATAATAAAATAAATAAAAAATAAAAAAATTTGTAAATACTGAGAGATCACCTGAAATCTGGATATTTTATAGTTTCTCTTGAAAAATTAGAGAATGTGGAAGAAATGGATCTAAATTCCTATGTGGAAACAATCAGCTGGAGCTGACTGGTGATTGCTCCCCTCACCCAGTGCCTGAGTTCCCCATCCCCCCAGACCCCACACTCATTCCTTTACACACAGTATACTTCATCGATTGACTCTGCCTGCCTGACTCCTATGATCTTTGAGTTTGTGACCTCGAATCTAGATGATTGTTGTAATTGAGACAGCTGTTTACTTGAAGACAATAAACTGTGACAATTGCAGACAACGCTTAAGATTTTTTTTTAAGTTAGAAACAGCAGTTAGATCTGTTTTGTGATATTTAGTCCTATTAAAAGCAATCCAGATCAAGCAAGTGTTCCATTTCTTCTTTTTAAATTTGGGAGTTTTATCTGTGTCTTAAAAATTAACAAATTTTACATTCTACTTTCATGTTCTGTTAATACCCTGAACTAATTATTGGCATACGTATTTTAAAAAGTGAAATAGCAATAAAAATACCACATTATGTTTAGATTTATTTTCATATTCACTCTGAGGTAGCAAGAATTCTTATTATCTATGAAAGTCTTAATATACCATTGTTTAAGTTGATATTAGTACTCACCACTAACAGCTTTCAGTGGTTGAGAGTGGTTCTGTGGGGGACTAGACATCATCCTGGACAAACAGCAAAAGAAAAGTAGAGGAAGAACCAGGAACAGCCTCTCAGTTCCCATAGATTAGGGTTGCATTTTGGTAGGGAACATCCACCCCAAGTGGTCTCCTTCCTCTCCTGGTTGTCTCCAAACTCATTTGATGTGCACATCATCAGTAAAAGGTAGGGAACATGTACCCTCAATATATGTATATTCTTTTATGTAAAAATGGAATACATGTTTTGTACTAATACATTTTATGCATTATAAAACATGTCAAAATAAGCAATTTATAGCATGAAGTAACACAGGTAACACATGTGGAAATAGATGTTCCAATATTTTCTTCAACTCCTCTAATGGGCTACTTTGGCCCTCTTCTTAACTGTATCCACCCCAGTGTTTCCCAAAGTCTACTCTATGCAAGAGCAGCTCAATGTCATTTTAATAACAAAGGATTTAATTGTCAAGTAAGTTTGGAAAATGCTAGGTTAAAATTAGGTAGGTTTCCTTGCCATGTGATTTCTCATCTTTAATACAGAATTGCACTGTGAGTTCTTATGAGGGAGGGCTATAGGGCTAACATTCCTTGAAGATCTCTTTGGGAAATCCTGCTCTATTCAAGTCTTCTAGAGATCATCTTTGCTTGCTGTTTGCCATCCCTTTCCACAGAGTCCCATATAATCACCAAAAGATCCTGGACACCAATTCTCAACCTCTGAATTCCAAACCTTTCATCTCAGTGACTCTTTTCTTTCCTAAGACCATGTCCTTCCTCCCCTTTGCACCAAGAACCTTGTGTCTTTTTTAATAAGCCCTGTTTGGGTCTTGGCCTCAGCTCTCTTCTTATCCATGCAACTGTTCTATCTTAAGTTTTAGGTAAGACTTGCCTGCCTAGATCCACTCCAGTTTCTAGGATGAATCCTGGTCTTAGATAAAAGGGATTTAAAATAGATCTACTCCACAATTTGGAACTTGCCACAAATTCACTCTTCCTGCTTTGTCTTGATTATGTGTAGGAACACCTATTCTGATAAATTTTTTATTCCTAGGACCCAGTTCCCACTGTACTCCATTGATGATAATCCAGTGATTGCTAATCTGCCTGGCATCTGATCCTTTCAAGAACTTTAAACTCTTGCTATACAGAGAATATGTTTATCAGGGACTGAAACAAAGTAAAATATCAGTTAGGTTCTGTTCAGGAACTACTGTCGTGTACCAATATTTTGGTCGTAAAGAAACAACAACTTAGATTTGGTTCTGCCCACTTTCTACCACTACTAGCTGTGCAATCTTGACAGTTTCCTCAGCTGCAAGATTAGAATAATAACAGTACATTCCCCATAGGACTGGTTTGTTTGTTTGTTTGTTTTGAGAATCAAATAATTTAATTCATATAAAGTTTTTGGAATAGAGTACTTAGAACAGTCCTGGCATAAAACAGATTCACAATAAATGTTAACTTTTGTCATTATTGTTGTTGTTTTAAACAAATTGAAACAACATTAGGTATTTAGGTATTTTTCTGTAGCATTAGATATTGTTTCTGAAGAAAGTTGGGCCTTTTTTGTAATTCAATAAAAATCAAATGTTTGTGTTTCATTTGGGGATCTAAAACTGCACATTTTGTTTCTGGTTTTAATATTTTTTAAGTTGCTCAATACTGATTATTCTTAATATATATCAAAATAGTGCAGTAGAAAAGTAGTGTCAACTCACTTTGGTCTTATGAGTTCAGGTCCCTGTAATTATCCTGTCCATTTGTTTTTGTTTACTACCTTTTATATGGTGTCAACATACCAGACTGTACAGAGGTGGTCTCTCTTGGTGGAAAAGCTTCTTTTCGAAGGCAACGCCACAAATACAATCATATTCATCACTTCTTTAGGTTAGCCTGGTATTTGTTTTGTTTTGTTTGATATTTCTTTTACTACAATAGTAAAATATGATTTGGCCATCAGATGTTAATAAATTACTACATTTAAAGTTTGGCAAAATTTATTTTAAATCTTGGGCTGTCCACCATTCAATAAGTAGTATAAATATTTTCCCTCACCCTGTAGGCTCATGAGCCATCACATACTGTACTAAAACAATACTGATCCTGCAGCAAGATAAAAAGAAGGCTAGCAATAAGGACAATGTGATTTTACACTTTAATATCTAATATTAGATCCAAAGTCCAATATAAAATAATCTAATATTTAAAATTCAATATCTTCTGACTTCCCAATTCTGAAATCATTTGAGTAGACCAGTGCAATCCATTCAAGACAAGTAGATTTTCTGCTGATATGGCCCTGAACTAATATTGAAGAAGATCTGCAATTGCCTAAAATCAATCCTTATATTGGTTTCTGTAAGTGAGAGTTAACCACAGCAGATTAATGAAATTAGAAGGTGAGAAATAAAGGAGACATTTTTTCAATAATTTTAGTCATAGAGCATCCTGGCTACTAACTAAAAAGATTTAGCCAATAAATAAGAGAGTTTTTTTGCACTGGGAATACATCCTGTGTTTGCAAAATTATAATGTAGACACTAGCAACTTAGTCCCACACTTAACCTTCTTTCATGAGTATGTTTATCCTTTCCCTTCCCACTACATTTATTTGCACTTTGTCATCAAAATGGATCTGTCTTAAAAGTGCATTGCTTGATCCTTTTTCCTATTTAAACTATTATCCCATTTTCCTTGCTTTCATTTCTAGACCTCTCCAATGCATGCTTTGAAGCCCTGCCTTCCCCCTTTTTTTTTAATCTTTCCACCATTCTCTAGTAAAATAGCTTCTGCCTCAGCACTCTATTATAACAAGTTTCCAAGGTCATTGACAACCACTTTCAAGGCAAATCAAAAGATTTTTCTTATTCCTTATCTTCTCCCAAATATCTGGCACTATTGATCATATACTCTTTTTTTTTTTTTTAACTACTGGTCTTTTGAAATATATTTTTTTTATCTAGGATAGGAATTGCCTTTTCATTTTTTTGGAGGTAAGATTAAATTTTTATGTCTCTCCTCTACATACATTCAAATATTTAAACTGCCCTAATTGTATATATAAACTCAAATGCAGGTTATAAGCTGACAATAAAATCAGCTCTAAGTAAATGATGTGTTCACACTTATAACCAAATACATGGACTCTTCCTTCTTCTAGGGGAGTTGATTAATTCCTACATGGTTGGTCCAGAAGAGGTTCCTCCAGAAAGAGTAACTCCATCCCCTACCCCTAAATTCAGGAATAATTTATTAATACTGGGGTTGAGGAATTTCTAATTACCTTTCTGGAGCCACTTAAATGCATCCTTGTTGCAGTTTGATTTTTGACCATCCAGTTCACATTCTTTTCATGTAATTTTAAAAGAACTTTTTGGTCCTTGTGGCTGTTCTCCTTTTGGCCTTCCCAACAATGAAAAACACAAATCTCAGACAATTCTTCAAAGACTGCTTATTACTCTATTTCTCATCTTAGGCTTCATTTTCACCAGCTTGTCAGGCTATGTTTTCCATGCCTTCTGTACTCATGTTGCCCGAAGCAAACACATCAAGGACTTCAAGTGCCTATGGGCATTGTTGGCAAATGTTATTTCAATCTAGGCTACAAGGAGTAGAAGGACCATTATGAAAGTTCACTTGCCAGAGAGTTGTTTCCTTAATCACATCTGGTTGATTGTTTAAACTAGTATTGTCTAATAGAAATATAAGGTGTCCATATAAGTAATTTTAAATTTAACAAAGGGAAAAAGAAACAGGTTAAAATAATTTTAATATGTTCTATCTCTCCCTAGAATATCCAAAATATTGTCATTTCAACATGTATCGGTATAAAGTTATTAATGAGGTATTTACATTCTTTTCTTTTTGTACCAAGTCTTTGAAATCCAATGTGTGATTTATACTTACATCACACTCATTTCTGACTAGCTACATTTCAAGTGCTTAATAACCACATGTGGCTTGTGGCTACCATACTGGAAAACATAGGTGTGAACTGTTAAAAGGAAAAGAGAATGGAAGTGGAAGAAAATGAATCTATGTTTCCAGCTATATTTCAGTTTCTGTGTTGTGTAGTTTTTCTTTTTTTAAGGTATTAGCTACTTTAATATTTACCTGAGAGTGAGATGTAGTCTCTGTTCTATACTTGAGCAAACAAAGGCCCAGAAAAGTTAGATAATTTCTCCAAGTTCATTTTGCTCATAAATTCAAGAGTATGAATTCAGTCTCAGGTATGATCTCTTCCCATCTGGATTTTAATTACACTGAATTCTGAGTTGGCTGGCAGGGTAGGAGGACTGTGGGTTTTTTTCTTTTTTCCTAGATTGGCCATAGCTACTCTAATAGGTTTGATCCTGAGAGATAGATAAGGTATTCAGTAAGACCCATCTGGGGATGTTTTTATATTTGTCCTGGGACCTTGTATAGTTACAACATAAATAACAGGAATAGTGTTTTTGCATTTGGATTCTCAAGAGATTGACTTGTTCTATGTATTCTATGAAGAGATTAACTCCACTTTATTAGTCCACTTTGAAGAACTGAATACTAAACTATTTGGTGGCAACACTTGACTCTGAAAAGAAGGCTTTTATGAGAGGACAAGTTGGAAAGGTCATAGTTAGGAACAACGATGATAGTGAAGATAGTGATGATGATAATAGTAATTGCTGACATTTATTGAGGTCTTACTATGTGCCAGGCACCATGCTAAGCTTTTTTATACATTAGCTCATTTATTCCTCACAAAAATGCTATGAAAATGCACTGTTATTATTCCTATTACATAGGCAAGAAAACAGAGTCATAAAGAATTCACATGGGATTGGGATGTGAATTCTGAGAAAAACGGTTCTGTGTTCTTCTTCACTACAGGAGAGGCTGATAGTCCTTGATAGAAAAACTATTTGTTTCAGCTGTCTGTGCTTGAAAATAATGATTCCATCTTTGTCCAACACTAACACCCCCATGCATCACTAGTTTGCACCTCACAAGGCTTATCTTTAGCTTATTCTTAACTTGCTCCTATGTTTACTGGTTTCTGTTTACCTTCTAATACTTAGCCCTGTTCCCTCTTCCATTCGCGTTTTTTCCACTTCATTTGTAGTTGCCATTCCACTTCCTTGTGACTGCTTTGGGAAGGGTAACATACCTTATTCATTCCTTGGGTTGCAGTTCCCAGCTCTAGTCTCTTGTTGAAAATATGGTTGGGTCCACTTAGCTCCTTAAGAATATTCACAGCTCCTTGCACTGGCTCCTGAGTATTCTGTTTTGCCCTCTAGGCTCTTGGGCCTTTATTTTTTAAACTAGAATAATATGTAAGGAAGATATTTGGAGAAAACAGAAAGACTAGCTAGATTTGTAATGAAATAGGAAGGCAGTAACTAAAAGAAGATAAAGAGAGGAATGGCGAGAAACCAAGAGAGAGAAGGAAGCTTATGCAGGCCAAATTTGAGACCAAGTTAATGGGAGCTTGGAATGAAGTAGGAAAGATTTGGAAATCAGTAATTATGACATGTGAGATATTTAGAGAGAAATGAGGATGGAGAACTTTAGAATGTTTTGTTGAACATTATGAATTAAATCTCTATGGCATTTTCTTGATTTTCAGTAACATTAGATATCAAACTAACATTTTGCAAATGGAACTCTGCTGGGATAGGCAGTAATAGAGGGACAATCTTATACTAGTTGCAGACAGATACCTTATTACCAACATTTTCACTCTCTTCCAGGCATTAAACCTTGGTGTCACCAATGATTCTTTCTATTCCTTTTTTCTCCACTTCCAATCAAATTCCTGCAGAATCTTGCATCACCATTTTCTTCACTTTAGTGCAGTTCCTTGTTCTCACACCTAGTTAATTAAAGCTACCTCCTAGCTTACCTCCCTATGTCATCTCTTCTCCCTTTCATTATATCCTGCACTGTAGTTATCATGACATTCCACTATTTCTAAGGATGTCTCAGTCCCTGTTCTAGACGTCAGTGGAAATAGACTCACCTAACTCTAGGCCAGTTTTGAATCCTTTCTGGCCTCACAATAAGACCTCTTGATTTGGAAGTGAAGTATGAACTAATGTTTGAGATTTGGGCAGTGTCTCTCTAAATAAAGAGAAAAGTCTTCTTTGCCTGCTGTTCTAGAAGCAATCATGCAGCATATAGAGAGTTGAGGACATCAGAAGATGTAGAGTTGCTTCCTCAATTTTTGAGAATTTTCATATTGTTTTAAATAGGAAAGCTAATTACAGAAACAACTTGCTTTATATTCATCTGTTTGATCATAATTTATTGACTGTCTACTGTGTGCCAGGAATTATTCAGGATACAGAGATGAATAAGATATGTCCAGGATTATTTGCATGTCCACTTCTAGAATCCTGACTGAACCTTTCTTTTTGATTCTTCTTCATGACTTGGACAAGATTACTCTTAACATTAAGATTACTCTTAATATCGGACTCAACTTGATCCTTTTGTTTTCTCAAGAAAGGAATCTGGAAAACCAGTAAAGAAAGCTGTGTATGAGATATCTGCTATAAAAACCACAAACGACTTTCTGTTTTCCAGTTAATCAAACCCAAACATTTCTACCCGACTTTCAGTGCTCTCTAAAATCAATTTCACGTGGTACATTCAAACTTATCTTCCACTACCTTACAGCTCATGCTTGGCCTATCAAACATTAGGTTCATTTTCATCTTTACAGGTACTTAACTTGAATAGGTTCCATAAAATATCTGAACCTTAGTTTCTTCATCTGTAAAATTAGAATAATATTTGCGTCATAGGGAATTGTTGGGGTTAAATGAGATGACACATATAAAGCCCCTCTCACAATCCCTAACCATAAAAGGTGTTCAGGGATCACTGATCCCTTCTCCATTCCAAAAAGAGAATGTCTTCTTCACCTATGCAAACCTGAGACATCTTTGAAAGCCAGCACTCTGCCTCCTCTAAATCCTTCATAATGACTTTATAACTTTTATACCTTTCTTTAACAATAAATTTTTGCACATATTTTCTGAAAACTAGACAATTCATTTTTATTTAACCTACCCAGATAAAAGCCCTCTATAATAAAATGTTTTATTTTCAAAATGATACATCTTTCCAATTTTGTCTTGCTGCTACATTATAGCTGATAAGGAAGAGTCAACCTTATTATAAGCTAACCTATAACATCAACATAATGCTTGGCACATGAGAAATGCTTAATAATTTTTGTCATTTAACTTGTTTTGGTTCCTGATAGTGGCTCTGGTAAACTAACAGCCACTCCAACCTTACAAATAAATGAAGATTATGTTTATTGTTGGTAATACACCAAGAGAGTTATATAGCTGTTGATGTGAATAAAATACATTCACATTATAATGAAATAGTGGTTATTACAAATGTAATAAATATTGATATATCAATTTAGTTCATAGATATAAATATGGTATGAACCATGTATATAATGGTATGAACTTGGGCAAGAAAACTGGATTTAGAGAAAATGTATTTCAAGGTTGGAAATGCTGAGAATAGAGCATCTTAGTGAAAAAAAAAGAAAATGAAAATAAGGAATAAGAAGAAAGAAAGAAGAGCTGTTTTAGTTTAGCAAGCCCTAAAATATACTACCTGTGTTCCAGACAGTGGCAAGACCAGGTTTTAAGAGCCTAGAACCTATGCAGTTCTGGAACCCTCTTTTAAAAAGAGAAATGCAAAAAATATAAACACAAAATTAGGTACAAGGCCTGAGAAGCAGCTTGTGTAATTGAGTGGCTCTGAGGTATAAGCTTCATTAGTTTCTTAAGAATCAACCTCTGGGCGCAGGTAGAATTTTCAGGATCTCTGTAATTAGGACAGCCATTTAAGCAGTAGCACAATAAACAGAGACCACTTCCCTCTTTTCCAGCAAAATATGTGCACTTTCTTTTTGTCCACCAGTTTCCACCTTACACATTTTACATTCTTTCAAGGATTTGCATTACTGAGGCACTTCCATGCCTGTTTTTTTTTAAATTACAACCACCTCACTTGCTGCTTCTTCCTTCCTAATTTTATTTAGTTTTCCATAATTGTCCAAGAATAAATAAAGCTCTTGGTATTTAGCTACTCCTGTAAACTCAGAAGGATGCTGTGGATTGGATAAGTAAGACAAGTTGGGATAAGGAAGAGAGATCTTCAGCTCTAAAGCCACTAGGAGAAATACTGCTGTGGCTGATGGAGAAAAATGAAGATCAAATGAACACCAGGAAAGGACTGGGACATAATTGCAGCTCATGCTGTTTGTCTTTGTCCTCCAGCCTCACCAGAAGTCCCAGTAACTATATCAATCACACTCACAGGCATACTGCACTTGGAGTTGGACTCTTTGTTTTTTGTTTGGATTTATTCTTTTTTTTACACAGTGTATTACATCAAACAAATTCCATCTACAACTTAGGGAGCTAGGAAGTTCTTTAAGCTTGGTTATCTGTTTGATCCCAAATCACCAACCTATGGGCAAATCCCTCCCATCTTATTCCATACTTTACTTAATTTATCCTGTTTCCTCCCTGGCTTCCTGTTTTTCTGCTTTCCTTATTTTCTTTAGACCCATAAACTTCTATTGCACATTTATTATGTACCAGTTCTTCTCATAGAACTCTAGTGGAGGAGACATAAAAATAAACAATTGGAATTAATATGATTAATCGTATAATAATGCATGTGGTCCCCTGTATATACACATATACTCATAGGTTGGTACAATTGACTCAAGAGGTGTGAATGTGAGTGAGTAAAAAAATAAAAAATACAGAGGCCAAATCTTGAAGGATCTTACAAGGTATGCCAAGGAATTTGCATTATATTCCTGAAGGTAAGGGGAAGTCTGTTAAAGACCTTTAAGAGGGGGCGTGATACAGTTAGGTTTGGATTTTAGAAAGACTACTGTAGCAGCTATGTAGAGAATAGATTATAAGAAGACAATATAATACGAAGAGAGAGCATTTAAGAAGCCATTACATGGTTCTGAAGAACCTAGGGGCAGGACAGGAATAAAGACGCAGATGTAGAGAATGGACTTGAGGACACGGGAAGGGGGAAAGGTAAGCTGGGACGAAGTGAAAGAGTGGCATTGACAAATATACACTACCAAATGTAAAATAGGTACCTAGTGGGAAGCAGCCGCATAGCACAGGGAGATCAGCTTGGTGCTTTGTGTCCAACTAGAGGGGTGGGATAGGGAGGGTGGGAGGGAGATGCAAGAGGGAGGAGATATGGGGATATATGTATACGTATAGATGAGTCACTTTGTTATATAGCAGAAACTAACACACCATTGTAAAGCAATTATACTCCAATAAAGATGTTAAAAAAAACAAAGAAGCTATTACAGTAATTCAGGAGAAAAATATTTTTTAAATATTTAAAATATTTTTAAAAACTAAGGACAGCATTGGCAGTGTGAACAAAGCTGTGGTGATGAGTTGCATGTAGAGAACTTGGCTGGTGAACAGATTGAAGAAAAAATAAAATAAAATGATTCCCACATTTCCCACTTGGGAAATAGAAGAATTTGGTGTCATTCTCAGTGTCAAGGAATACAGGGGGAGGAGCATGTTTAATGCTAGCTACTGATTATTGAGCACTCATTGCCTGCCAAGGAGATGCTAAACACTTAACATGCATTATGTAATTTTATCTCAGATTAACATCATGGAGTACATATTATTATATGAATTTAAAGAAGGAGAAATCAAGGCTCCAAAAAGTCAAGTAGCTTGACCAAAATTACATAACAGTTAAATGGTAGAGCTGGAGTTCAAACCTAGGCAGATCTAACCCAGATCTGCCTTGGCTCTTAATAAACAATATACCAGTGTTTATCAAAGTGTGGTGTAGAGGGGATCTGCAACCCAATCTATTGAAAAAGAATTCCTGATGAGTAGGGACTGCACTCACCAGGTATTTCTTATACAACTTAAAATGTATATGCCATTGCATACATAGTATATATTATGACTTGGTGGAAGGAGAATGACAATTTCACTTTTTTAAAAAAATAAAAATAGAACTACCATATGACCCAACAATCCCACTACTGGGCATATACCCAGAGAAAACCATAGTTCAAAAGGACACAGGCACCCCAATGTTCATTGCAGCTCTATTTACAATAGCCAGGTCATGGAAGCAACCTAAATGTCCATCAACAGAGGAATGGATAAAGAAGCTGTGGTACATATACACAGTGGAATATTACTCAGCCATAAAAGGAACGAAATTGGGTCTTTTGTAGAGACATGGATGGACCTAGAGACTGTCATACAGAGTGAAGTAAGTCAGAAGAACAAATATCATATATTAACGTATATATGTGGAATCTGAAAAAAATTTGTAGAGATGATCTTATTTACAAAGCAGAAATAGAGACACAGATGTAGAGAACAAATGTATAGATACCAAGGGGAAAGTGGGGAAGATGAATTGGGATATTGGGATTGACATATATACACTACTGATACTATGTATAAAATAGATAACTAATGAGAACCTACTGTATAGCTCAAGGAACTCTACTCAGTGCTCTGTAGTAACCTAAATGAGAAGGAAATCCAAAAAAGAGGGGCTGTATCTATATGTATAGCTGATTCACTTTGCTGTACAATATAAACTAACACAATATTGTAAAGCAACTATATGCCAATAAAAAATAACACTAATAAAATAATAGGATAATAACTCTACTGTAAGATTGCATTAATTTGAATATTAAAAACATTATATTTAAAGTCTGAAAAAAAATAAAACATGGAGATTTTAGTGTATGAAGAATACTACTTGGATTACCATAGGGGTGGAGAGCAGCAAATATTTTCAGACTGGGATTTGATGCTGGGATAGTTTAATTCACAATTCTCAGCCTTGATAAGGCTAGTGGTGCTGCAGCCACTGCAGGGTGGTTTGGATGAAGTATCATATGCAGGAAGGGTGGTGGAGTAGAATAAATTATCACCCAGCTGAGCCCCCCAGACTCCTCCTCTTTCGTACTCTTGTTCAGTGGGCTTTGACACCTACATCCAAATCTGCTCCAAGCTTGAAATGTCTCTGTATCTTTTCCTAAAAACACTTGCACATTTATTTTTGCATCTTACTCCATAAAATTCTGTTTTTAGTATAAAAATATGTTTAATTATGTACCAAGGGGTGAAACTCCAGGAAGTTGTATAGGGTTGTTAGTGACACTGTTTACCCTCAAGGACACCTGATGCTGTCTCTGAGAGCATGAGTAACCAATTTGAGAAACATGTGATTGTTGCTTGTTTAGGTCTAAACTTCACTACTAAATTGCAAATATTTTATCATATTATTTCTGGGTTTTTCACAATACTTTAAAAATAGCAATTGTGCCCAGTAAACAACTTAATGAACTTGGAAGAGAGACGTTTGAAAGAAATAAGGAGTATGAGAAATCAGAATAGACACACCAAAACCCAGTCACGTTTGAGTGTCACATTGGGAAGATAACTTCCTGCCTCTTGTGATTAAGTGATCACTTCAACAGAGGATGCTTTGGCCTTCCTATACTCTCTTAAAGTTGGTGGTTTTCAGAAGATGGACATCAAGCAGATCTTGGACTTATTTTCTCATGTGAGAGAAAAAGGAAGCAATTTTTGAGAATCAAATCTGATCTTTCAGGATTCAAAATGCTCAAACTAATCCTCACAATGCATGATGGCATCAGGATGCAGAACATTCCTACCTTCGTGGTATTTTATTCACCTTGTTTCTTTCAAATTACTTTAACTGAGACTGCTGACAGCTTGCTTCAGCTTTGTGTTATTAACATTTAAGTGTCTGTGTTCTGGTCTATTTTGAGACTATCTATAAGGCAAAATACTGTACCAAAGATTTTTAAGTAATGTTTATTAAGAAAATAAATTTTAAAAAGCAATTGCCCTACCAATTACAATAGTGTCAGCTTACTACAGTGTTTTCTGTAGATATTCACTTTTGAACGCACTTGATTCTATGAATATTTATTTCTTCTTCAGTACATGCAAAGTAATGATTTAGATTGCTATATAGGAATCCATTTTTGTGGCTTGTGGCTTTAGACTTTTATTGGCTCCTTCTCAGAAACTTGGTCTTCTTGACCTCTGCAGCCTTCACCAGTTTGAAAATCCTAACCATAATTCTCTGTGGGGATTTACACCGGTGTCTATTATGGCTTGTAATCTGTGATACAGCTTCTAGCATTCTTGTTGTAGAAAAGTTAAGCCCTCCCGTCTTTATTCTTGAGTAAAAAAGTCCACACACGGTTAGTGTTGTCAGCGAGCAGATGGAAACAAGCAACGGCTTCAGTCAGGCCTTAAGGCTGTGTCTATGGCAGGGAGGAATCTTTGTGATGAGCAAGGGGTTCCATTAGAAAATGGAGTTTTTAACTTCAGAGTTACAAAAACAAAATTCTGTATTTTCTGTCATTCTTAGAGTGGCTGTATTTCCCAAACTAAAAGTTGGGATTCATGCTCTGACAAATACATAGGTACTTTTGTAACACCAGTTTCAGAATATTTTAGTTGGGTCAGTCCCATAATATTCAGGCTATGTTGTTACCATGTATATGCCCTACATTGGGACCCAACACGCCAATCAATAGGGCAGGTTACAAAGTGAGATTGCAGTGCCATTTGAAGAGATTGCTGCCCTTTGTTTCCAAAGATACAGTGGACAACTGGAAACACACTGCTTTATGGGCCTTTCTCATCTGAGGATATATAGAGTCTATCCCCATAGCTGTGGTCATCAAGGCTTGTCAGTATTGGTGGCACTGATTTCTTTCAGATTTCTGGGAAAGATACTCACTATCTTGGATTATTCTTACCTCTGGGTCTGATTTCTCTGTTCTCCCTTATTTCAGTAACAAAGTTGTAAGGCCTGAAGAGGGCACCTCAGCATGACTAATTAAACATCAGCTCCCATACTCAGAGTAGTCTGAGTTTCACCTGAAAATTCATAAAGGATGGGCCTTTCCCTTTTATTAGAGCCAAGAAAAAATCTAGAAGTTCCAAGACCAAGAAGTTCCAAGAAAGGACTGGGAGTGGAGGTCCCTCCAACCAAAAATTACCCCTCTGATATAAAGAGATCAATCACCAGCCTCTCAGAAACTGTCCTGCTTGGTTGGCTCCCAATGAGCTGTATTTAAAGAGGAGAAAAAGCCATCTCCTGAAGGCGATAGCCCAGCCTAGAAGCTAAAGCATGTTGCTCATGGTCTGTCTGTCTGAGAGGTGAGCAGTGGACTGTACCACTGGTTTCTTCATCCTTCGAAAGCCTTGCACTGGCAAAGCCATAGTGATGTCCATTTCAAAGTCACAGTGGGAACAGGTCTGGAGTGCTATCTCAGAATGCAGTTTCTGCTCCCCTTGCCTTTGTGTCTTTTTTTTTTTTCTTTACTGTCCCTTACCAATAAAACAAGCAAGGATGAGCCAGATGCAAATGGTTGGGAGGCAGCTCTGTCTCAGTGTTTTTCACAATCTATGTAAGTGTTAACTCAAATGCTTCTCACAGCCACTTGTAAGTTACATGCCTGCTTGGCATGTAACTTACAAGTTTGTAACAGATCTCCCATGAGAATTCCCTGTAGTTCCAACTGTCATTACCAATATTTTGCCAATAGGTAAAGCTTGGAAAAGCAAGTTCACAATGGTAGGAGCCACAAGTATTACACTATATACTGCTTATATAGTATTTTCTTTTTTAACTCTGAAGGATCTAGCAGATCTTAGGTGAAAGGATGTTCTTTTCAAAGTGTCACCAGAAGGAAGATACTTCTGTCCATAGAAACAGTACGAACATATCTAAAATTTTATTTATCCCTCTAAGTTCTGAAAGGACATTAAAGAAGAATAATAACACTGCACTTTGGTACAAAGTGCTAATTAATAACTAACTTCAGTTCTCCCAGTGGTAAAATATTACATTATTTTTTAAATGAAATTAAACATCACAATCTTCTTCTAATTGTTATAGAAATATTTAGCAGCAATATCTGTTTAATTATTTAGGCATCTCTTAATGGTATAAATATTGTCAGCACAGTCATAAATATTTTCTGCTTTGTCCATAGACAATCAGCTAAGGATCTGTTGCTTGTAGGACTTAAATTAAGATCTATTTAAGGCTGCCTGCTGGCCACAAAATAATGCTTACATTTGCTAATGCCTGAATCTGTTACATTTAGCAACAAGAAGTGTTCTTTGCTTTCACAAGTAGGAGGAAGTTATTTTTCTTATATAAATTTTATTGTTGCTGGTATTAGAGAGATTTAGGGTGTGGTTGAAGCAATTGAAATTTTAATTAATCTAATCCCTTTAACAGCAATTGTTTTCATATTGACAATTCTCTGTAACAACAGTGCTGTACTACAGATCACACCCATATGAAATATTTACACTAAATATTTTAGCATATAATCTCACCTCCAGCTTTCTCTTTCTAGAATGGTAAGATTTTCAGCTTTGGCTTTCTTCTTGTCCTCTTTTTTCTCTTTCACCCAGCATGCAGGGTTTCTTCTTAGGGAACCAGAATGATTTGTTTTTCCTCTGCTAATTTTCTCTCAATGTCATTATCTCTCAGTAAGTTATGTTAATGGCCATCAAATCATCAGTCTCCTAAAAGAGCACGGATGCTATGAAATAAGAATAGTTCAATTTCTTGTTTGTTTGTTTGGGTTTTCGTATCTACAGTCATTTGGTGTAGATTTTCACTTGAAATGATTTGTTTACTCATCAGTTTCAATAACTTGTTATGCTGCTGAAATTATCACTAGATATAGAGTAAGATGAAGGACGAAACTGTCATTTTGGTCAGCCTCTGATTATCTCCTGTGTAAACTGGGAATTGTTCTTAATCTGCTCAAATGTCATATTCTCAAGGCAAGGCTTTCTCTGACCTCCCAATATAAAATTACAGTCAGTATCCTTTCTCCAACAGCATTCTCCCCTTTAATTGGCTTTATTTTTCTGTATAGCAGTTATCATCATGTAACATTATAAAGCATTATATATCTGTTTTTTTTAGTGCATCTTTCCCCAACTAAGACAGAAGCTCTGCTAAAAGCAAGGATTTGGATTTTTCTACTGTTGTATCCTGAGAGCCAAGACAAGTGCCTTAAATATAATAATACAGTAGGCAGTCAATAAATAATTATTGAATACATGAAGCTTAAACTACCAGATCAGTGCAAAGAAATGAAAATTTCCCCTTTTCCTGGCATGCATTTTGATGGCTGACAACCTGATGTAGGTGTAAGCATTTTTCCTGGTCTGGCTGTCTTCTCAGTCCAAGAGGAAGGGTGTCCCTCTCTGGAACAAAAGCAAACAGTACTGGATGTGGCTATGTCTTCATTAAACAACTAAAACTTCGGGTTGTGCCCTGTTGTTTGGCATCCATCCACATGTTTACAATTTTAAGAGTAATACAAAGCAGAGAATCTCAAAGGATGCTCTCCAGGAATCTATACTTATGTGGTATATAAATAGGGGTTACTAAAACAAAAAGGGGTTCCATGGTCAAATAAGTTTCTGAAACTAGGTAGTATATGAAGCTAAGAAAGGTTCTTAACGTCAAGGCATCTCAGAGGTATGATAATGCTCATTAGGGCTCTCCAAGGCAAGAAGACCTTAGGCTGTGTTTTCCAAACTCATTTGGTCATAGGCTCTTCTGTTCTACCAGCCAACTCTTGTTTCCAAGACTAGGTTGCATCATAGGGAACTCCATTGACTTGGGAGTTGAATGGGCCAGGTCAGGTGCAGGAAAAGTGGGTTCCGGCTCCACTCCTTACTCACTCTGTTATATGACCTTGGACAAGTTACTTAACACTTCTGTATGCCTCACTTTTCTCTTCCATAAGGTAGGGATGAAAAGGATTACCGAGGATAATGCATGTAAAGTAAATGATCTATAAGTGCTAAATAAACGCTGGGTATTGTCAACACCTTTTAGCAAATGTAGAAACGTGTGCTTTTTAAATAGATATCTTCAAGCATATTTTCTAAGACAGGTTTACTAGTATTGACCCACACCCAGAGTCAGCTAGCTGTGCCTCCTTTTTTGTCACAGACCCTGTCCCCATCTGAGGAGCTCTGTGTATCTAAGCAGAAATCAAGGAAATGCTATATTTCAACAAGACTTAATACAAATGTCTGATAACTCACTTTGGTGTATCCCGCAGAGTTGATTTCCTGTGTTTCAATACCCTTGACCTCAGATGAAGACGCTTTTGTCAGGAGAAAGGTGGTAGCATCCAAGTTAATGATTGTGCAGATGGCTACATGCTGACAGATTTTGAAGTGACCATATTTTTTCCAGTAAATTTCACATGAAGGTGTGATTTGTGTAAATCTGACCCCTTCCAGTAAAATGTGCATTTCCATATATTTAGAATTTATAAATCCTGACAGATTCCACAATATTTATAGCCCTCCATAAAAAGCCTTTGCCAGTTTGCAGAGCTCTGCATTTGGCTCTCTGGTATGCTTAAGAGAGTTTAAATAATAATAAATTTGGTGATTTATTCCACCTGGAACAGAAACTTATTTTGCCCCCATTGGCTCACTATGAGGGGGATACTATAAATAGTGCCACAGATGCTGGGATCAAGAATAGGGAATTGAAATTCAAGAGAGAACAGAAACATTTCCATTATCACTGATGCCTTGAATGTATTTTTAAAACATTTCTGGTCCTCAAATAATGTACCTTCTCTCCTTTCTCCTACCCCATCTCAGTTACACTCAGACCCCCAAACCTGTTGCCAGCTTTAGGATTCAGTTGCATTAATGGAAAAGAGAGAGTGAAAGTATTAGCTGACTAGGCAGGAGAAAGTTGCCTCTAGGGAGGCCAAAGCAAGTCTCCAATGTTCATCTTACATTTCACAGGAGTCAGCTGGTAACTGAGCATTAATGTCTAAAGTGTAAATTCAGTATTTGAGACCCAGCTCATGCATCCTGCAGATATGATGAAAAGGTCTCAGTTCATGAGAAAGAAAAAAGAAAAAATCTAGTTGTAATTGCAAGAGAAAGCCTAAGGACAATGTCAGAGGATCAGTTCTTTCACCCATTCATGCTTATAATTACCCAGTACAGGGTAATAGAGAAATACCTGACTAGTTGACTCCAAATGATACCATTTTTTAAAACACAAAATAAACCAAAATTTGGGAGCCAATTGTTTGCCATAGAATCAGTCTACCAATGAAACCTGAGAGCAGCCATTTAGTTTTGCATAAGTGGTGTTATAACTTGTTGTGATATATGACAAGGAGACTTATTTTCAGCTTCTTGTTAGAGTAGACTGTGAAGGAATTAGCCTTTGTGTGAGGGAAAATAATAATAATGGCTAACATCCACAGAGAGCTGACCGTGGGCAGGCACAGAGTAATACATCAAGTGGATGTGATTCTCTGCAAAAACCTTCTAATTAATTACTGGATTTTCCTGTCCTGATAAGTTGGAGCACATCCCCACCCAAAGTCTTTCCTGAGCAATCCCCTTGCCTCTAGCTAATAGGATGGCAGATGTTGGGACCAAGCCCCAGAGCCTGTAGTGTACCACATTTTAATGATTTGTGGTGAACAAAGTAAATGCTTTAAAAGCAAGCTTTATGAAGCAGGGACCCAGTTAAGTATGATGGATTTGAGGTGAAGCAAAAAGAAGCTGGATGTTGTATGGGGGTATTGTTTCCCAAACAGGACACAGGTATCTACGGTTCATTGCTAATTCTAAAGCTTTACTTGAAAAATGACTTCTTAAAAAATTGTGCTCGTGAGGAATGTCCTTGAGGCATGAGGAATTTCCTTGCTTTTCTATAACATCTTTCTAAGAGGATGCGGAGGTATTGAGCTTGTTAGACAGTTGCTCAGTGTCTTTGTGCTTCTGAGATCACATTATGGGTCTAACACATATGGGATAAATAAACTGTTTTCATTTCTTAAAGACCATAGAAGGAAATAAGACAAGAAAATTACCATATTGCCTCTTTTTTTTTTTTTAAGCTATTAAAGAGGAGAATCCAGTTAAGGCAAATAAAAATGATTACTGCAAACAGGTTGTTGTTGGTTTTTTTCTTTTTCTCCTAGCCTCCCACTCAGCAACAACAATATGGCAAGACTTGTGTCAAACCAGTGTTTTGATGCACCCTCTTTTGTTCTTCTTCCGTAGGGCAACCCCTACATGTGCAATAATGAGTGTGATGCAAGTACCCCGGAGCTGGCACATCCACCTGAGCTGATGTTTGATTTTGAAGGAAGACATCCCTCTACATTTTGGCAGTCTGCTACTTGGAAAGAGTATCCCAAGCCTCTCCAGGTTAACATCACTCTGTCTTGGAGCAAAACTATTGAGCTCACAGACAACATAGTTATCACCTTTGAATCGGGGCGTCCAGACCAAATGATCCTGGAGAAATCTCTTGATTATGGACGAACATGGCAGCCCTATCAGTATTATGCCACAGACTGCTTAGATGCTTTTCACATGGATCCTAAATCCGTGAAGGATTTATCACAGCATACGGTCTTAGAAATCATTTGCACCGAAGAGTACTCCACAGGGTATATGACCAATAGCAAAATAATCCACTTTGAAATCAAAGATAGGTTCGCGTTTTTTGCCGGACCTTGGCTACGCAATATGGCTTCCCTCTACGGACAACTGGATACAACCAAGAAACTCAGAGATTTCTTTACTGTCACAGACCTAAGGATAAGGCTTTTGAGACCTGCCGTTGGGGAAATATTTGTAGACGAGCTACACTTGGCACGCTACTTCTATGCCATCTCAGACATAAAGGTTCACGGAAGGTAAGAAAACAACTGTCTGACTTGAATGAGAATGGGTGTGTCCAAAGAAAAGGCCAGTTTGCTGCTCCTGCAGCTGTAGAGTGACATTTGTCCCTTTCTACTGTAACGTTTTCTCAGGAACGCCAGCCTAGAGGTAGGTTCTGAGGTGTTTGAGACCCTTCTAACTCAGCAGTAATTTGTGATCCCAGACTTGCTGTCACTGAACCTGAACCTGGCAGGATTTCTTAGAATTTAAACCAAAGGCCAAAAAAAAGCATCTTACTTGAGAACAAGGAACTCCCTAGGTCAGGGGGTGGTTTAAGTCTTTAAGGTAACCAAGCCAGGGGAACAAAGTCAGCTGCTCTGTAAAAGGGACTGAAAAACAAAAATTACATCTTACTATTGTTTTTGAATGCAAGAGAGAGTTTCAGTATGGTTCAACTCTCTGTTTATGTTTTGTTATATCGTACCAAAAAAGTTCCAGAAATGAAAGTTATGTCTCTTTACATTTATTAAATCAGAAGCAAAAGCATTTAGGAAATACACTGCATTTATTAACGAGGGGCAAGCTCTACTTTTCAGGTTCTTGGATGTTATTATCTTAAAAGGATATACTATCATTTAAAATATGAACCTGACTCAGGCTACCTTCATTTTGTCAGTCAATTACAGATGCACCAGAGTTCAAATGCATTAATGCTCCCAGTCAGGCATATCTTTGTTTTGATAATATACCAGAGACACAATTGAGCAAGTTTCCAAGGATTTTGAAGACATTTAAATGAAAAACTTGAATAATGAGAACGAGGACCACCAACACAGAGATTCTCAACCAGATTTTTAAGTGTGGTATGCTACCAGAATAGCCATCTGACGGGAGTTGAAGCATGAGATGATGAGTTGGGAAAACTAAAGGTAAGAGTGGAGTATAAAGCACATTGGAAAAAAAAAAATAGGAAATGTGAAGCAAAGCAATAATCATTCTAAAAATGCCAAGAGAGCTTTAAATCAAAATATATGAGGATAAGAATATAAACAGTACATACATCATGTAGGTTTAGTTAATCATAAAAGCTAAACAAATAAGTCCAGATTCATTGATTACTGGCTTCCAGTAATCCCTTAGGGCAGCCTAGTCCTCAGAGACTGGAGAAGTGTTGAGACTCCCTGGGCTTTCAGAGAGTTGTCTCAAAGCACCTTTAATAATAGTGCTGGTACACTTGTGCACTAGAAGGAAGAAGTGGCCACTGCTGTTAAGTAAGAGCCAGAGTGGGCACGCAGAATGGGGTGGTGGGCATGACCTCGGTAAGGTGGAAAAGGTTTCAGAATTTTACGTTATGGAATCTGACTTATGGAGAATAGGAGGAACTGATGGCCACCTACTCGCAGCTTTGTTCTGGCTTCATGTTTCTCATGGAAGAGTCAAGAATCTTTAGCTATGGAGCCTCTTTTAAAACTTTTAACCGAGGTTTGGTGAAGTTTGATGAAAATATCTTTAGAGCGAAATCATATTTCCGAGAGAAATATGCACTGGGTCAATATTGAGCTTGTGTGTTCTAGAGTTCACATACGACCAGGGCATGACATAAGAGCAGTGTGGAGCTATGACGTTAAATATGAGTTTGTGATTTATAATAAAATGCAGCTATGGTACTCATGAATATTTTAGCAAAAGATCAGTTTCCAGTATCTTATTCTTGGGAACATACAATATATAAAAACAGTTGATGTTGATATTATTAACAATAGCATACCACAACAAAGTAACAAGCATTGTGTTTATCTACAAGAATAAATGTCAAAATTAATAAGTTTAGATGTGAATTTGAATCCTAGTGTGATCTATATTGTTATGTAGAATCATCTAGGTCAGCTTACTTACAGTTTGAGAAATCCTTAAACTAAGCCAAAATCCTTATAGCCCAACTTCCCCTAAAACTCTCATTTTTCACTTGTATAAAAGGCAGTCTTGGGCTTCCCTGGTGGCGCAGTGGTTGAGAGTCCGCCTGCCGATGCAGGGGACACAGGTTCATGCCTCGGTCTGGGAAGATCCCACATGCCGCGGAGCGGCTGGGCCCGTGAGCCATGGCTGCTGAGCCTGCGCGTCCGGAGCCTGTGCCCCACAACGGGAGAGGCCAGAACAGTGAGAGGCCCGTGTACCAAAAAAAAAAAAAAAAAAAAAAAAAAAAAAAGGCAGTCTTGTGATGTGTTTTGGCTGGAAAATAAATATTGTTTGGGCTTATTTCTGTTTTTAGATATTCATTTTTGTTTCCTCTGATTACTTAAGAGAGTGTAAAATACACTTTAAAGCTAAAAGCATTTTGGTGTGTTCTCTATTGGAGTCGGGCATACTGTCACTTAAAGGTGCCATGTTAGAAATGTAGAATCCCACCAGATTTATCATTTTTCTTTTATCCTTCATCCTAGTAGTATCCTTCAACTGTATTTCAATGGTTCTGAGGAGTTTGGAGGAGCCCTCCTCCCTTCTCTGGGACTCACCTCCACTGTCTTTTCCTGTTCACCAGTCAACTGAAAGCTAGTGAGGAAGCAGCTGGGCAAAAGAGAAAGGTCCAATAGAGGTGAACCCCTTCCATAAGGTTCCACTCTGTCACCTCCAAACTCTGTCCAAATTCCTCAGGGCAAAACTGATGCTGGCATGTACTGTGCTAGGTACCAGATGGCTGGGGTATTTTTAGTCTTAAGGGAGGGACTAAAGAAGCAAGGCCTGATGGCTCGGGCATATCTCCAGCTTCTAAGTTATATAAGGAAGATGGAGCCACTAAGGGAACTGTTGAGCTGTTGCCTGGTTCACAGCCCTTTTAGCAAAGAAGCTGATATACGCTTGAAAATTTCAGTGGGGTTAAAATCCTGAGTCGTCTTTTTCCTACATAGTAAATAATCTATAGGAGGATTGAACATTAATTGATGATCTCTAAAAGAAGGTACTAAAATTTCTTTTCAAGAATATCATAAATATAAACTTTCCAGAATATAACTGTCTTTGCTTCCCTCAACCCATGCCCTCTGCCATCCTTGATGTGATTGCAATGTTTAACTTACTTTTACATGTCTGTGTCTGATCATTATAATGATATTTTTCTACCTGTCACTCCACCACCACCCCCACCATGATGTGAGAATTGGCGTGAGTTATTTGGGGCAAGTAGGTAAATTTCCATAGAATAGTGGACACATAACATTACAAGTTTTTTCACCTTGAAATATTAAGCTACGAAACAAAAACAATTGACTATGAATTCCAGTTTTCTACTTCCTGTGCACATGTGTATATGGACTTTATGTTTTATACTGACTTGTATTATTTGGTGTAAAAATAATGTTTTGATTGTTATTAAACTAATGTAGAATTTATGTTCTTTTTAGCATGTGACACATCTGATACCAATTTTATTGTTGACAACTATAATCACATCATAAAAATTTTATGCCTCTCTTGCTACATACATATCTTGCTTCCACTTACTCACTCTTATTGTGTATTTATTAAGATAATGGAGGAAAAAGAGGACATAAGGCCGTTGGCAATCTCAGCAACTTCATGTTACTTACATTGTTCAATAAACCTAATAATCTTCATGGACTATGGATGTCCTGCTTCAGTAAATCAGAGTGATTTTCTCTAGTGAATAATAGACGAGTGCAGTGTGCCAGTACCTTAATTAAAGAGTGGCTCTCTTAGTCTTGATCTCATTTTAATTTACAGGGTAATACTACAATAATATTACTAATGGAAGTTACATTAAAGGGCATCAAGTAGCATTAACTGTATTAAATTATGGTACTTGTGTTAATTAACTGCTGAAGCAAGATGGTTCTAATGGCCAAAAAGGTCATCTAATGCATAAATAAAATCCACCCAGACAAGGGGTGAGAGGAGAAAAGAAGAGTAGATGTTTGTTCTGAATATCTTTCTATACAGACAGGGAGTTAAATGCACAGGGCTGTTAAATATAGATAATGTCCAAAATGTTTTCTTAGTCACACAATTGGAAGTTTTGACTTTTAAGTGTTTTGTTTCTGTTTAAACTTTCCAGATTCAAATTAATTGAAAAGTAAACATATATATTTGTCAGATACATGGATTTTATAGAATATAAATTCAACATTATTGTTTCTTTGAGGTGAAGGGCTTCAAGGAAGTAATGCAATTTATGGTAATAATTGTTAAGTCTGAAAGACCAATGAACATTGGATAATACACTCATTTATTTGTAAGATATACAGTCAGCAGTGTATCAAGGTACTGGTTTCAGACATAAGATAACAGAAATTTTTTTCAACCTCAAAAGATTTAGGACAGAATTGTAAAAACTTTTCTCAGTGATAGAAAACGCTAATGCACATCTCCATTACTTGCCTTGTTACACAATATTCCTAAACATAATTATCAATAATTTTTTCTCAGTAGTGTTTACTCATTTCTTGATCCCTGCAGGGCCTACCCAAGCTCCCTATAGGCGGTTGGCTGTCAGTTACTATTTATAGAATTGACTTCGCCCTGATGCCTCCATTTATCTTTAAGAAAAGAGCCAGGGAGCACTAGCACAGAAGCTCCACTTTCACACACTTTTTTTTTTTTTTTTTTTCTCACTGTCGTGGCCTCTCCCGTTGCCGGATGCGCAAGCTCAGCGCCCACGGCTCACGGGCCCAGCCGCTCCGCAGCACGTGGGATCCTCCCGGACCGGGGCACGAACCCGCATCCCCTGCATCGGCAGGCGGACTCTCAACCACTGCGCCACCAGGGAGGCCCTTCACACACTTTTGGGTGCTTTCTTTGCTTCACTGCTGCCCCAGCTCAGAAGCACAGCCTCCCTGCCTAATCCCAGGACCTGGGAAGGTCCAGGGACAGAAATATTCTCTTTGGGTATCAGAAGTGAGAAAGGTCCCCTATACTCTCACCCTCAGAAGGAATCAGATATATTTGTTTAAATGTCGCCGCCTTGGTATTTGCTCTAATTGGGACAAAGTGAGGTTGAAACTCATTTTCTTGAAGGAAGACTTTCAAATGGTTAATGCACAAACTTGTGATATTAGGTAAACAGGAACACCGGTGGAAGTTTAAAAGTAAAAAAGCAGTTGGGCATTCTTCAAACTTTCTCAAATAATTTGGAAAACACATGTAATATGGAAGTGCTCTGCCAATTATAAAAGACTTACATTTATCCTGTAATTTCTCTTAGTCTTTTTCCTAGCTGCAATTTGGATAAATCCACCCAAATATTTACCCTTTGTCTCTCCTGTGAGAGGCGTCCTGCAGGGTGCTTTTGACACATTTGGCTTGTCATTTTTCCATTCTTCCCAATTAATCCTAAATACTGAGGTTGGGCTTTACTAGTGCTTAACAGACTCTGCTTTTGTAACACCTTTCTTCTTTCTGTTACCCAAAAAGACTTTACCTCTGCCCTGGGACAGGTGGTGGGCTAGACAGTGGCTATATGGAGATGCAGGAGGCATGGTCAGTGCCTTCAAGGAACTGATATCCAGAAGGGGCCGAGACATGTAAACAAAAAATGATGACAGCTTGGGTTAAATGCTTTCACTGTGTGAGTGTGTAAAGCGCCCTGGAAACAGAGCAGGAGATACTAACTTAATCTGGGAAGCCTTGCAGAAGCTTTGATGAGGATGACATTTGCATGGTATCTTGAATATGTGCCTTAGAATGCCAAGCAGCCAGTGCAGAATGGATATTCTAGGTTACAAATTATGCTTAAAAACAGCACAGCATGTTGAGGAACTCCAAATAGTGAGGAATTGGTGGAGTGGACAAATCCTGGGAGATGCTCTTCCATCTTCTCCCTATGGATGTTTAGTATCTCCAAGAAGCCTTTAAGGATTCCTGCATCTTGGCCTCTGAGTTCCCAATGTCATAGGAAATCTAAGATTATATGGGTTCTCATATAGCAATTAAATGTAGGTGAGAAACATTCTAAGGCAGTGGTGTTAGAGGATAGTCCAGTGTGGCTGTATTAGCAAGGAAATACAGAGAGAGACAAGGAGAGCAGTACAATTGCTTAATTGTGGAGCAACCGTAACTCCAAGTCCTGATGCTCAAATGGAGAGTCGGTAAAAGCTCTCCAAATTCCACAAAAGCAATCAGAGCATAAGGGTTTAATATTTGCTTACAAAGTCAATAGGACTTGGCGACCAATCAGATTTCAAAGAAGGACAGACTTTAGTAGGGATCCAAGTGGGGAGTCCAGTAAAGGATTTGAAAATACTGCTCTGGTGTTCCAGAGGAAGGTTTGCATTAGAAATGTAGGTTTGAAAATTATCACCTTACATGTGATGGTTGAAGTTTAGGGAATGGAAGACATTGATATGATAGGGTGTTTTCCCTTATAATTATAAATGACTATGGTCATTTATAGAACATTTATAGAACTCTGTGGAGTACTGTCATTTAAGAGGTAATTTTTGAAGGAAATTAAGAAAAACTGAGAAACAGAAGGAAATCAGAAAAGAGGAGAATGAGGTGATTCTAATAGCCCCTATTAATGTTTAAGTGGTAATCCTTTACATTTGTATAGCACTCAGGTTACAAGATTCTTGTCATACACCTTCTTTCCTTTAGTCCTTACAAGTAAGTTGTGAGGCAGGTGCTGTTTAACCCCATTTTACAGGTGAGAAACTGAAGACCAGAGAAGTTCCGTGACCTTTTTTTTTTTTTTTAACATCCTACACATAATAAAGTGACAAAATCAGGTTGCTAATTACAAACTTCATGTTTTCTCTTTATTATGCTCTTGTAGCCACACTAACCTGAAGTGAGCTCAGTACATATAGCAGACTCAGAATATTCCCAAAAGACCCACTTTAAATGGCAATAATGAACCAATAAATCTTGTGGCTCTACCCTTCTTGGAATATTCTGGAAGGCACTTCTCCATGACTTTTGGCCCAGTACAGGTATCCCCATTTTGCTTTTACAAAAGACCTACATTAGTACCTGTTTTCACTAACCAAAAGGAGTCTAAAGAGGATTTTCATCTTTATTTAAATAGGAGAAAAGCAAAAATAGTGTTCAGTGATTGTTCTGCCCCAAGCCCTGTTAGAGGCAGCGTGCACCCTGAGCAGCCTGGTGAGAGCGGCACCGCCAGGCTCCTTCCCTGGGAACTACACTCAGCATCTCAGCATCAAGGCTCCATAGTTTGGAGCTGTGCCTGTGAGCTTCTGTGCTCTTATCTCAACTTATTCTGTGCATCTGTTACCAAGATGTGTCCTAGGGTAATTGCTTCTTCGCTTTACGCCATTTCAGCTTATGAAAGGTTTCATAGGAACTCCCTACTTTCAGATAGCGGAGGAAACCTGCATTTCATTATACCAGATTGCAGTGTGTTTATCTGAACTCTAACTTCTTACTTCATTTTTAGCAACTTTATAATGTGTGATTGGGCTAATTTGTCATATTGTGTTAGGTTTTAACAAAATTAAGATAGTTGCTCATTTTCTGAGGGGGAAAATAAATAGATGAACTTAATTTTTTCCCATATCTTTCCATAGACCTTGAATACCTGCAACTACTTCCACTTAACGGGCATCATCAAACACTAAAACAAGCCACAAACATTAATGGATAAACTTGGAAATGGCCAACTACCTTAGTTTATTTTAAGAAAGTTGATCCTTCAGTTGAGAGCAATCAAATTTTCTTTTTAACTTCCATATATTAGTCCACATTCTCCCTTCTGGAACTATAGTGAATGTGTGCTACCTCTTTCATATAATAAAATTTCATAAATTTGCAGTCAAGGATTCTATCCCTCCAAGTCTTTTTTTTTTTCCCAAGTTAAATTTAAACCATTCTACCAACCAAAAATTTTCATTTTAATTTCTTCTTCTTTTTGAAGGAAAATGAAATTCAATAAATAAGAGCATTCAGATGAAAAGCTTAATAACCATAATTAAAATTAAATAACCATAATAACCATAATTAAAAATAAAAAACAGGGCTTCACTGGTGGCGCAGTGGTTGAGAGTCCGCCTGCCGATGCAGGGGACGCGGGTTCAGCCCCGGTCCGGGAAGATCCCACATGCCGCGGAGCGGCTGGGCCCGTGAGCCACGGCCATTGAGCCTGCGCGTCCGGAGCCTGTGCTCCACAACGGGAGAGGCCACAGCAGTGAGAGGCCCGCATACCGCAAAAAATAAATAAATAAATAAAAATAACAACATAGATTATTGCTACTTAACTCCAGTGAAAATGCTTAAAATAAATATTTATGGTATGAACCCATGTTAAGAGGACAACAGAGTGCCATTCTGATTCGGGGCACATTTTTTAAATCCTTGAGGATTTCTTGAATTATAAAGAGAATATATGCATAAGCAGCTCATTTTCCTCTGAGGTTTATACCGTTATAAGGAGGGAATGTATCTAATAATTTCTTCAGTTAAATTATGAACTTCCTTAGTGTGCAGAAAAACAGCCCAGTTTAGGAGCTTGTCTCTTTATCCTTAATTCCCCAGTGCCAGAGATTTTTTTTAAACTAATGGGTCATTAAAGGAAAAATGTCTCCTTTTAAGAAACATAAGGGTATTTAGGCAAAATACCACATAATAAAAAAGTGAGATAATTTTCTCCCTCACTTAATTTATCATTTTTAGAGGAAGTTATGTTCTGGCTACATCCGTATGCCCAAACAATGGGAAATAGGGATACACTCAGCTTTTCCATCCACCTTCAGGACCCATGTTTTTTATTCTAATTCAGTGGTTGTCATCTTTGGAAGGTCTTCTTGTTTTATTGTCACTAGGTTCAAAGGTATTTCCTGACACATTAGGAGTTCATGGCCATCGGTCGATATTGAATGTAAGAGTTTTTGTGGATCTATGTGATCAGCGGT
>NW_006774564.1:4108480-4117178 GCF_000442215.2 Lipotes vexillifer | reverse complement strand
CCATTCATTCTCCAAATGCAAGAACAAAAGTGTTAAGGTCCTAGCTTTTATCATAGTAATTTAATTGTGTGGATAGATATATTGATTTCATAACAATATAAGTATATACTACAATTCATTAAGCCACATTTAGAATAAAAAATGTTAGTGTAAACAGAATTAACTGCACTGCATATAAATTCATGTTTGCTATTTCTGCCTCTTTTTTTTTTTTTTTTTTTTTGCTGTACGCGGGCCTCTCACTGTTGTGGCCTCTCCCATTGCGGAGCATAGGCTCCGGACGCGCAGGCTCAGCGGCCATGGCTCACCGGCCCAGCCGCTCTGCGGCATGTGGGATCTTCCCGGACCGGGGCACAAACCCGTATCCCCTGCATCTGCAGGTGGACTCTCAACCACTGTGCCACCAGGGAAGCCCTCTGCCTCCTTTTTGTAGGTAAGAAAACTATATCTAAACAAGATCAACAATCAGTGGCAAAGAGGAGATGGAATTTTTTTTTGCTTTTTTTATTTTTATAAAAAAAATTTTTTTACAATTTTAAACATTACTTTCCATTTACAGTCATTAAAAAATATTGGTATATTCCTCATGTTGTACAATACATCCTTGAGCCTATCTTACACCCAATAGTTTATACCTCCCACTCCCCCACTCCTATATTGCCCTTACCCCCCACTGGTAGCCACTAGTTTGTTCTCTATATCTGTGAGTCTGCTTCTTTTTTGTTTTATTCACTAGATTGTTGTGTATTTTAGATTCCACATATAAGTGATATCATACAGTATTTGTCTTTCTCCGTCTGACTTCACTTGGCGTAATGCTTCCAAATCCATCCATGTTGCTGCAAATGGCAAAATTTCATTCTTTTTTTATGACCTAGTAGTATTCAATTGTATGTATATACCACACCTTCTTTATCCATTCATCTGTGGATGGACACTTAGGTTGCTTTCATATCTTGGCAATTGTAAATAATGCTGCTGTGAACACTGGATTACATATATCTTTTCAAATTTGTGTTTTTGTTTTTTTTAGATATTTACTTAGGAGTGGGATTGCTGGGTCATAAGGTAGTTCTATTTTTAGTTTTTTGAGAAACCCTGATATTGTTTTCCACAGTGACTGCACCAAGTTACACTCCCACCAGCAGTATAGAAGAGTTCTCTTTTCCCCACATCCTTGCCAACATTTGTTATTTGTGTTCTTTTTAATAATAGCCATTCTGACAGGTATGAGGTGATACCTCATTGTGGTCTTGATTTACATTCCCCTGATGATTAGCAATGCTAAACACCTTTTCAAGTGCCTGTTGGCCATCTACCTTTCCTCTTTGGCAAAATGTCTATTCAGTTCTGTTTGTTTTTTTGATGTTGAGTTGTATAAGCAGTTTATATATGTGGGATATTAATTCCTATTGGTCATATCATTTGCAGATGTTTTCTCCTGTTCAGTAGTTTGTCTTTTCATTTTGTCAATGGTTTTCTTTGCTGTGCAAAAGCCTTTAAGTTTAATTAGGTCCTATTTGTTGTTATTGTTGTTTCTCCTATTTTCTTTACTTTAGGAGAAGGATCCAAAAAGATATTGCTGTGATTTATGTCAAAGAGTGTTCTGCCTATGTTTTCCTCTAGGAGTTTTATAGTATCCAGTCTTACATTTAGGTCTTTAATCCATTTGTGTTTATTTTTGTATATAGTGTTAGAGAATGCCTAGAGACAAATGAAAACAAAAACATGGTGATCCAAAACCTATGGGATGCAGCAAAAGCAGTTCTAAGAGGGGAGTTTATAGCAATACAAGCTTACTTCAGGAAACAAGATATCAAATAAAGAACCTAACCTTACACCTAAAGGAACTAGAGAAAGAAGAACAAACAAAACCTAAATTTAGTAGAAGGAAAGAAATCATAAAGATCAAAGAAGAAATAAGTGAAAGAGAGACTAAAAGAAAACAATAGAAAAGATCAATGTAACTAAAACTGGTTCTTTGAAAAGATAAACAAAACTGATAAACATTTAGACAGATTCATTGAGAAAAAAAAAAAAGGGAGAGGGCCCAAATCAATAAAATCATAAATGAAAAAGGAGAAGTTACAACTGACACCATAAAAATACAAAGGATCATAAGAGACTACTATGAACAGCTATAGGCCAAAAAATGGACAAACTAAAAGAAGTGGACAAATTCTTGGAAAGGTACAATCTCCCAAGACTGAGCCAGGAAAAAATAGAAAATATGAACAAATCCATTGCCAGTAATGTAATTGAATCAGTAATTTAAAAATTCCCAACAAACAGAAGTCCAGGACCAGATGTCTTCATAGGTGAATTCTACCAAACTCTTTAGAGAAGAGTTAACACCTAAACTTTTGAGACTATTCCAAAAAATTGCACAAGAAGGAACACTTCTGAACTCATTCTTTGAGGCCACCATCACCCTGATACCAAAATCAGACAAAGATACTACAAAAAAAGAAAATTATAGGCCAATATCACAGATGAACATAGATGCAAAAATCTTCAACAAAATACTAGCAAGCCTTGGGCTTCCCTGGTGGCGCAGTGGTTGAGAGTCTGCCTGCCGATGCAGGGGACATGGGTTCATGCCCCAGTCCGGGAAGGTCCCACATGCTGCAGAGCGACTGGGCCCATGAGCCATGGCCTCTAAGCCTGCGCGTCTGGAGCCTGTGCTCTGCAATGGGAGAGGCCACAACAGTGAGAGGCCTGTGTACAGCAAAAAACAAAAACAAAAACAAAAAAATACTAGCAAACAAAACCCAACAATACATTAAGGATCATACACCATGATCAAGTGGGATTTATTCCAGACAGGGATGCAAGGATTTTTCAGTATCCATAAATCAATCAGTGTGATATACTATATTAACAAATTGAAGAATAAAAACTATATGATCTTCTCAATAGATAAAGAAAAAGCTATTACTAAAATTCAACATCATTTGTAATAAATACTCTCCAGAAAGTGGGCATAGAGGGAACATACCTCAATGTAATAAAGACCATATATGATAAACCCACAGCTAACATCATACTCAATGGTGAAAAGCTGAAAACATTTCCTCTATGATCTGGAACGAGGCAAGGATGCCCACTCTCACCACTTTTATTCAACATAGTTTTGGAAGTCCTAGCCACAGCAATAAGAGAAGAAAAAGAAATGAAAGGAATCCAAATTGGAAAGGAAGAAGTAAAATTGTCACTGTTTGCAGATGACATGATACTATACATAGAAAATCCTAAAAATGCCACCAGAAAATGACTAGAACTCATCAATGAATTTGGTAAAGTTGAAGGATACAAAATTAATATACAGATATCTGTTGCATTTCTATACACTAAAAATGAAATATCAGAAACAGAAATTAAAGAAACAGTCCCATTTACCATTGCATCAAAAATTATAAAATACCTAGGAATAAACCTGCCTAAGGAGGCAAAAGACCTGTACTCCAAAAACTATAAGATGCTGATTAAAGAAACTGAAGACAACACTAACAGATGGAAAAATATACCATGTTCTTGGATTGGAAGAATCAGTATTGTTAAAGTGACCATACTACCCAAGGCAATCTACAGATTCAATGCAATCCCTATCAAAATACCAATGGCATTTTTCACAGAAAAATTTGAAATTACTTATGTTTCAGAAAATTAGTTCATTTCTGAACCTCCACTTGAAAAAAATTGGAAGAATGAATAGCCTAGGTTTAAAATGTGTGATGTAAGTGTCTCATAAATATCATTGGTCCAAAGATCCCAATCCAGAATATTATGTAATTGGGATAATTACTGTGTCAGCTCTTTCTTGATTTGTGACTGGTGCCTAAGACAACTGATAATGTGCTAGGAATGTATTGAGAGGACACAGCACAAAGCATTAGGGTCTCAAAATCATTTTTTGTCATATTTTAGAAGGAAACATTGGCTAGGAGTCAAGAGGTTCTAGCTCTAGCTGTGCTAATAACTCTGTGAGCTCAGAGCAAATCTCAACCAGTGTAAGCTGAATCTCCTCATCTTCAAAATGAGAGTGTTATACTTGATTTGTGTTTCTCAGAATTACTCTTCAAATAATGGCTGTAATGGTCAAAGACTTTGGAAATGTTGTTTGCAATATTTCCTTCTAGGAGAATCACAATATATATTAGCATATTAAAGCCCCTGAGATGTCCCACAGTAAAGGAATGTTTCCATTTTATTTAACCAGATCCTCCCAAACTTACTTAGTCAAAAATAACCCTCTATTAGCACCCCAAAGAATTAGTGTTAATGGAACTCAGGTAGGGTAACAAGGTCTCTTCAGTCTCCAGTATCGTTAGACTCTTTATATGATATAAGGAAGTAAATGAAAACATAGTGTGTGTGTGTTTGAACTATTTGCAGTGCTAAGAACAGCAAAGGTATTTGATATTTCACAGCAAGTTCTAATTTTAGCTGTCATCGTTCGATATCATTGCTACGTTAAGAGAAAAAATGAGACTATCTTAGTGAAAGGCTAGCTTTGATGGGGAGTACCTTTGTTTTTTACTGTTGCTCTTATTTTTTGAACATTGGAGAGTACTGTGTATCTTTAAGAATTATAGGAAATTCACTATTCTATTGGAATAGATAGGGATATTTTTGTTTTGTTTTTAAGCTAGAGAAATTGTGATGGAAGAGTCAGCAAAGATGTAAAAAAATGAAATGCCAAGTGGTACAATCTGGTGCATTTTAGAGATAAATAGAGATGCTGGAGGATTTCTCTTCCTCTCAGATGTAGCTCCTCAAACTCTAATTACAGCAATAAACTAAAATCATGTGTATAAAGGAAAATAAGATTAACTAATACTTAATGTATTATTTTTACTTTCTTTCCTTTGCTCTGGAAGATATTCTTGAAACCACAGGCTGATTTTAGTTAAATATGGGTCTCCTTCCTTCTACTCCTGAGGAGTGTTAATGAATAACAACTGAAAGCCCAGTAAAACTAAAATAGTATACAGCTAAGGGTTATCATCTTGTCTAGGAATTGTGTGGCTGCCCTGGCTGCTTTTACTCATTTGGTCCTGCTAGAATATCAGGGAAGCAAAGCTGTTACAACATATTGGTGACATACATGTGTACTTATAGATCCTCCAGTGCTACTTAGGTCAGGGAACAGATGAGGGTAGGGTGGACCAAGAGATGATGGGATGGGGGAGTCTAAGAGGTCAGCAGTTTGGCAGGTTGGGAGGAGACAGCCTCATGAACTCCTGTACTGGAATTAAATAGACAGTGTGTATGCCAAACAGAGAGTCATAGCACTGCAAAATCATTTCTTTTAAAACTGAAAAAAAAAAAAAAACCCATGAAAATAATGTAACTCCCTCTTTTTCAGATGTGAAACAAAATGGTTAAATGAATTAACCAAGGATGATATTGTTGAATAACCAAAATTTAGATCCAGATAGAACTTGTGTTTTCCTCACTGATCTGCCCTCAGTGCCTATAACTGGGCATGGCACATAGTAGGCATTCAGTAAATACTTAGTGAGGGAATGAGTGAATGGGTGTGGAATACCCTTTTGAGCATCAAGCAAACCAACCATTCTAAGAATCTGTACTCTTCCCATTAAGCATCCTGTGGCCATCTTTGTGTATTCCTTACATAAAACTGCAAGGGAATTGGGGCTAAGCACAATATTTTTGGTAATGCCACTTTATCCAAAATACTAAAATTGCAAAGCTTCAATCTTCAACCAATTGTCCAAAGTTAGAGAATAAAATTTATCTACCTCAGATATCAGAGTAATGTATGTATTCAGGATAATATCACCCTACATATTTTCTTCTGTTATTTGTCTGATTGGTGTTTTTAAGACCAGAAATACTCTTGGTTCCTTTCCTGGTTGAGGACAAGTCTGTGAAAAAAATTGGACTCTTCTACCCAATAAATATTTAGTAAAATGACCATATGTCCCAAAGTTGCCTTCAATTGGTATTTGTCACCTGGGTTCAATAACCAAGGAGTTTTAAAATGTATAAAAACCATCATACAATTTGTAAATGAAACCTTTAAATATTGTTAAGGTCAGGGTTGGGATTGCAGAGAATTTGAGCTGAGAAGGCATGGAAACAGGCTGTGACCTTTTGTGAACACACGTCTTTATTAAAATAATTCAAGTTCATTATACACTCTTAAGTAGCAAAATAAGATTAAAATTATTAATAGTAAAAGGCTGATTATGAGAACAAAGGAGAGAGAATGAAAGAACATAATGTATGGCAAGCTCACAGTGGTGGAATTGTGGGTAATATTTATTTGTGTCTTTCTGTATTTTTCACATTTCATTCATTGAGCATGTCATCAGAATAAAATCAGTTTTAAAAATAATGTTAAAATTCAGCAAGTTTGCAGGATACAACATCAACACACAGAAAGAAGTTATGTTTTTATACACTAACAATGAACAATTCTAAAAGGAAATTTAAAAAACAATCTCATTTACAATACTATCAAAAGAATAAAATACTTAGGAGCAAACTTAACCAAGAAGGCAAAGGACTTGTACACTAAAAACCACAAAACATTGTTGAAAGAAATTGAAGACATGTATAAATGAAAAGCAATCTCATGTTCATGGCTTGAAAGCTGTTAAGATGTCAATACTACTTTAAGTCAATACTACTTAAAGCAATCCGTACAGTCCATGCAATCTCTGTCAAAAATCTCAATGACAGTTTTTATAGAAACAGAAAAATCCATCCTAAAATTCATGTGGAATCCCAAGAGACCCCAAATAACCAAAGCAATCTTGAAAAAGAATAAAGTTGGAAGTCTTACACTTTTTGATTTCAGAACTTACTACAAAGGTACAATAATCAAAGCAGTGTAGTACTGGCATAAAGATAGACATATAGAGCAATAGAACAGAACAAAGAGTACAAAAATAAACCTCACATATATAATCAAATGATTTTTGACAAGGGTGTCAATCCCATTCAACGGGGAAAGGACAGTCTTTTCAACAACTGGTATTGAGAAAGCTAGATCTTCCTGAATTGGGGATAGAAACTTACCCAGGCAAGCACCTAAGAGGCCAAGGTAGGGAGGTTCTCCTCTCTGATGATGCCTCACTTCCCCAATTCAGGATTTCCAGGTAGTTCTAAGCACCTCCCCAAACTACATACACCAAGGGCTCTCCTTTTGATAATGGCCAAGCATTTCATATCATGCTAACTCTCCTTAAAATAATGACTACAAACTCCAGACTAAATGTAAAAGCAATTATTTGAAGGCCCTAGAGAGTGACAAGAGACAGGCTGATATTGGAGGGGAGTCAATACTTGGAAGAAAGGAGAGGTATTAGGTGAGTTTCCCTTTATTCTGCTTTTCCCCAAGGGCAGGCTTCAGTCTATGCAATGCATGACGGGGAAAAGGAGGTGCAGTTAAAACTCAGATGCAAAATCTTCATATCTTATTGACTTGAACAACCAGTGGACAGGATGAGGCAACCACAGCAATTAAAGTGTCAAGAGAGAAATATGTAAAGGAGAGAGTCAGAGAGGGGGGAACCCTAAATACTATGCATAAACTCTACCTAAACCTCTGGCTGATTACAGAATCATTAATGTGTGGGGCAGTCTCCAAGCAACCTAGCGAAAGCTAAAAGAACTGAACTTTCAGCTGCTATTGCAGAGGAGACAGCATATGCAGTTTGAATTTAGCCACTTTCACTGCATGCTAAAACAAATGAACAAAATCAATACTCTTCAGAAGAACATAACAGAATCCAAATTACTAGATTATTGGTCTCTACAAATTATTATTCATGGTATCCAGATAAAATAGCAAATTATTCAATATATAAATAAAACAAACAAAAAAGATGACCTACGTTGTAGAGAAAAGACAACTGAGACCAAACTCAACATGACTAAGATGCTGGACTTAGTACACAAAGATTTTTAAAGCAGCTGTTATAACAATGCTGAAGGATATAAGAACTGTGATTTTAATAAGTGATGATATGAAATATCTGCAGGGAAATAGAAACTATTAAAAAATCAAATGGAAATTCTAGTACTTAAACGGTATAACTTTTAAAATAAAATTTCACTAGTTTACTTAAGAGTATGTTGGGGCTTCCAGAAGAAAAAGTCAGTGAACTTGATGATAGATCTGTAGAAATTATCAAATATGAAGAACAGGGAGGAAGAAGGCAGAAAAAGAAATGATCCAAGCCTCATGGGCTTTTAGGACAATAGCTAAAGGTTTAATATGTGTGTAATACGAGTCCCAGAAAGAGAGAAGAGAGGGAATGGAGCAGCAAAAATATCTGAGGTAGTAATTCCTGAAATTTACCCAAAGACATAAAGTTGCAGTGAACCCCAAGCAAGATGAATATTAAGAAAACAGCTCCCTAAGCATATCATATACAAAGCACTGAAATCCAGTGATAAAAAGAAGGTCTTGAAAGCAGCAAGGGAAAAAAAAAAAAGGATACATTACATATAAGTAAACAGCAATTCAAACAACCATTGAAATCCTCATCAGAAACAGAAGATAGTGAGCTTCCCTGGTGGCGCAGTGGTTGAGAGTCCGCCTGCCGATGCAGGGGACAGGGATTCGTGCTCTGGTCCGGGAAGATCCCACATGCCGCGGAGCGGCTGGGCCCGTGAGCCATGGCCGCTGAGCCTGCGCGTCCGGAGCCTGTGCTCCACAACG
>NW_006774564.1:4086303-4108170 GCF_000442215.2 Lipotes vexillifer | reverse complement strand
GGGAAAAAAAAAAAAAAAAAAAGAAAGAAACAGAAGATAGTGAAACATCTTTAGAGTGATGAAGGAAAAAAAAAAAAATTACTGTCCATTTAGAATCTATATCCAGTGAAAATATCTCTTACAATGAAGGCTTATTAAAATCATGTTCAGATAAAAGAAAACTAGGAATTCATCACCATCAGACCTGCACTAGAAGAAATGCTAAAAGAAACTTGTCAGGCTGAAAGAAAACGATATCAGATGAAAACTTCGAACTTTAGGAAACAATGAAGAACAATGGAAATGGAAAATATATGGGTAAATCTAAAAGATTAGCTTTCTTCTTTCTTTCTTTAAAATGCATATCACTGTTTAAAGCAAAAATTGTTGACAGTTTATTATCATACATATATAGAAATAATGCATATAATAACTACTGCATAAAGCATGAGAGGAAGAGATACAGGCACCTATATACTTGCAAGTTCTCACATTTATCACGAAATAGTACAATGTTAGCTCTAAGTAGATGGTGAAAAATTAAGGCTATATAGTATAATCCCTAGAGGAATCATAAATAATAGTGATTCAATGAGGCATATCTTAAAAGCCAGTAGAAAAATTAAATATGGAAATCTTAAGAAATATATAATCAAACCAAAACTATACCACCCAAGAACAGAGGAAGGAGGAAGCACAGTTATCTGGGGAGCCTGTCTGCCTAGACATCCACTTAGGGTGATTTGGGGTACCTGATATTTTTAAAAAGTAGAAAACAAAAATACAGAGGCTTACATTTTTCTTCCCACCTCCACTCTGCCACCCCCAACACATTGACTTGCACTCCCTCAGCCCTGCATCTCCCAGTGAAGTCCAGCTTAGCCCTCCAGTCCCCCTTCTGTAACTCCTGTATGCTTAATCTGTTACCAAACTTTTAAAAATCTTAGGGGAAAAAAGTGCTTTCATATTTATGATGTATGGGACCCTCTAAAGTCAGAGTACAAAGAAATAACCCATCTTGTGGCGGCCCATGGCAGCAGTAGTGTAGAGGAGGTATCCACAATGACAAAATGTTTCATCCTAGGGAGCCAGAAAGGTGATGGTGCCATTAGTAATATTTTAGAAATGGAGAGGGATACCTATTTGAGATGACAGCTCATATTTTAACTTAAAAGTGTTAATGGCCTATGGTTAATTGGAATTATGAGACTGGAGAGGAGAGACTTAGATATAAGTATTTGTTAGTGAATGTATGAGTAAATTGGCCTGTTGATAATCTACAAATAAATTAGTAAATTGCTATTTTACACTCTTTAAATTTTCATCCAAGTACAAATGTTTCCTTAGAAATAAGCAGATGGCAATCATTCTTATCTTTATTATTACTGATTGTAGCCCTGGTATTTCCTAGTGGCACGAGAATACCTAGAAAGTATTCTTACCCCATATATAACCCTGACTGTATTGAGACCCTTAATATAGGTATCATAGGACAGTGATTTGACTTTTCAATGAGTTTTCCAACCATGGAAAATATATCAATAATATAAGCATAGAGAATAAGATTTTGGATGAACACTATTATAAAAATATCTTGAGAATGTTTTATTTCCTTTGGAAAAGTTTTTTTTAAGAATAAAAAAATAAAATAAATGGTGTTTCTCAGGAGATCTTGAGGACTCAAGTGTAAGTCTTTAACATCATGTTGTACTTTTCTGCACCCCTACCCAAGATGATCAGATCAGTTGAGAAATCTCATCCACATTCACTTCAGAAGAAATTTTTTATTGCCCAACCTCATGGCTGACTACAGATCAGAGAAAACCTAAGGGTGGAGTACGTGCCCTTCTTCGTTCAAAGGCTGATCTCCAGATCACTCGAACCACTCAGATGCTCTTTGGTTCTGACAGCTCTGCCACTTCTCTAGCCATTGTGAATTTGGGAAGTCAGCAGATCACAATCTAAAATGCAGTCTTTTCTGTGTTCTAGAGTGACCCATTTAGAGGAAGAGATAAAGCATGCTGAAAATGAAAAGTATGTAGTGTTAATATCAAAGGAGACCATGGCAACCACCTTCTTAACCTCCGCAGCACAAAGAATGTAAAATGTACCAAAATCCCGTAATGTATAACAGAAATTTATATGGAAAATAGGCCAGGCAATGTCAGAAATACACTATAATCAAAAAAAGAAAGAAGTCCATTTGGGAAATAGCAGTAACCATTTGATTAAACTTGTTAATGCAATGAAGACGTTTTGCACTTTTAAGAATAATTTATGTTTGTGGCTTAAGAAAGAAAAGAATAATCAGTTATGTTTAGATAAACAGAAATGAAGTTACAAGCTTTTTGAGAACATGATAATTGATAAGAATAAAAAGGAGTAAAACATCATTTAACTGGGAATCAAATCAGGTGGATCCTAATCCAAGAACTGTAGTATGGGAAATAATAATACCTACCTTACCTCCTTTTCAAGAATTTTGAAAAATGAAAAATACAATACAAATAACCATAAGCACTTAAATGTTTAGTGCTTACTAGTTCCTAGCAGTGTGCCAGTTGCTGGAGATACAAAGAAGCCAAGGTCCCTATCTTTAAGTTGCTACCATCTGGATGGGTTGATAGCCACTTCACAAGGAAAATTATATAGCAGTGTGGTCTGTGCAGTGATACGGATGCACATAAGGTTGCTATGGCAACAGCAGGAAGGAGGAGGAGGAAGACCTTTGGGAAGGGGGAAGCTTTCTGGAGGACTTCTGATATTCTCTTCGTCATCAAGGTTATTTCTAAACAAGTACCTCCAGATGTTAGGTCAAACCATATGGAATTGTTATTATTAATCAGTTAAGGATGGTTGAATATTATGTAATGATTGAAAATATCTAGTGCCCTATCTTAGTATCAGTACTCACTTAGACATGTTTTCCTTCTCCTTTCCCTAATATATCTAGATAATTCATTCACGGTAGACTTGGTTCCAGACACACAGAAATATTAAGTAAAATGTGGATTTGTAAGACTGCATGTTGTTTAATCAGACTGAATGACAGGCTCAATTTTTAATACAAAGTTAATCCTGTTTTCATTAAATATAAATGTTATTTATGGAAAACAAGGGTCCTGCAGAAGCAAGAGGATATCTCTCAGGGTTACACATTTTGTACTTGCTTAGCATTGATGAGTTTAAACCAATAGGCTTCTCTGCAATTTGATTATTTGCTCCTTTCCTTGATATTGATTGTTCTATTAGATTTTGCTACTAACAAAAGCACGTGTAAAAATTCCAGTATTATTTTCCTACCAAAATAAGATGCCAGAGGAAATTACTACCACAGTTGAGTTTTTGACACAAACTAAAATAAAATATTAAGTTGAGGCATATGCTTGTTAACTCTGGTTTACATGGAGAGGCAGCAGAGGGTGACTAGAAGCAAGACACACCTGGGTTCAAATCGCAGCTCCTTCACTTGCTACTTGATAGATTTCAGAAAAATTGCATAACTTAAGTATCTCAGAGTCTTAGTCCCCCTCATATAAAGTGAAACAACGCTATCCACATTAATGAGCTATTTTAAAGATTATTAATGTATGTAAAGTGGAAGTACATGTTAAATAAATGGTGGTTATTATCATAGGCCCAGGAATGGTAGTGAAAATTAAATATTATGACTTCAAAAGCAGCTTTGTTTTTTTTTTCAATTATTTTTTATTAGTCTCACTACAACATATTGGCCCTATCAACATTAGCCATTAAGATTTTTCTTCTTTTACTAACTCTTTCTAGCTCCCTATATTTTTGGACTATATTGCTGAGTTTGTATTTATACTAATATATAATTCATACTTTAGTGTACCTTCATTAATGCACATATGTTATCTGCCTTGTTTCCTTTCCCTTTAAAGACTTCAGCAGGTTAAATTATTGTTACCATATTTCTAGAGTTCTCTGTCGGTAGAAATCCCCATGAAAATTAAAACCAGGAATTGCAAAAAGAGCAGAGCAAGTTCAGGTTTTCTAGGGTTGGCCCCTTGAGTCCTGGGTAAATGCAGCTGTATTATACCCCATTTCCTCTGGGTCACAGATGTGTATTTATCCTCACCAATGATGGATGGCCTACTTTGACATTTTGCATGGATGACTCTTGAGAAAGAAGACTATAGTTATAAAAGATTCATTGGTTCATCCTACAGTCCTAACACTGTCACCTTGACACACAGTGAAAGTATTATAATGTGCACTGACCCTGCTGATCAGCAAAAAGGAAACGAAAATGTCTCAGGATCACCTAAGACAGAAAAAGAGTATGGCACTTCTTTTCCATAGGATGCAATAACTAATGCAATGTTTAGTTTTGTTTTTCCTTTGGCTTCAGGGAAACTGCTTTTGAAAGGCAGCAAAACCCCTGTGTGCTGGGAAGGTTCAAGGGTCACCAACTTAAGAAGCATATCCAGTTCAGAGGCAAATCCATGGGTCATGAGGGAATTGGAGTAGAGGTTTAGCAGGTGAAGGAAAAAGTTATGTGAGCTCAGAAGAGTGGACAATTAAGTGAAGAAGATGTGATACAAAAGGAATTATGTATTATATAAATGACATTCAAAACCCAATTAAAATGAGTCACTCTGTAAATCATCTTTTTTGATTTGTAGTCTTATTTCACCTCTATTATATATTGAGTATGTTCTATTAGGCAAAGTGGACTTCTTAAAAATAAGTATTTTGCTGGATTTGGGAGTAACTTACAAACATTCTAACATTTAAAAATAAAATGTGGCTGACCTATCATTACACAGGGAAACTCTGACATACAAAGGATAATTTTTTTTTTAAATGTATGACCGAAGCATTAATAGAACCATAATTACCATACCATACAATAATTGTAAGATGAATGTCAAAGTTCAGACTTAAATGCTTTATACAAATAAAACAGTAAACTATAAAAATGTAAAACATAGAGGCAGGCTCTGTACATTGAGGTACGTGTCTTTACACTCAACTAATTAGTGGCTGCTGAATGTTTTTGCTTTGCTCAATGGCATGTGGTACATAAATCATTGCAATATGTTAAATGCAAATGGTTGTTAATAGAGGAACCATCTGTTCCGTGCTGAAGAGTTTGTTAAAAAGAATGTGGTGAAGCTACTTTGGATAATGTTGAAAAACTCAAATACCAAATTTCTAAAATGAGCTGCCTGTGTTAACCCCAACATTACTAATACTCTCCTGGCCTTTTGAATTCTACAAATTCATCCTAAACCACAGTCTGTGCTGTTTTCATGCAACCCCAATGGATACTTCTAAAGGCAGAATATCCTACAGAGTCTTCACACTGCATGGGGACCTGCAGTGTCCTAAAATTGTGTTCAGGGATTTAGAACAACCAATAAATAATCAGACGATCCTCTCTAGAACATCTTTGCTAACATGAATAAGACAGACTCTTCATCCCTGTCCCTCCTGGAGGCTATTCCTTTATAGCTGTAGATCACTGGCAAGCTGCAGGCTGATGATGAATTGCCGTGGGTATCATCAGTGTTTGCAACCTCCCTCCTGTAATCTACAGTACTGTATTTCTCCAAAAGATCATCAGTGCAAAGGTGAGCCATGATTTCTCTCCCAACATACTTTATTAGATGCTGTCACATAGCTTCCTAATAATGTTTGCCAGACTCACTGGTGACAGTGTAAAACATGGGAAAATTAGTAACAGGACAGGAATCAGAGCCCTCAGGTTTCCAATGTCATGTTCCACTTTCTGGCAAAAAGGGAATGCGGCTTAATCCTACCCCTTCTAATCAGTCCCTGGTCAAGGTTGCTATCATATTTAGGTGCCAGCTGCCATGATGATCTATTACATTAATATCCATTGGAGGTGTGCTCAAACTGTGTCATACTCAAAATAGAACTTTGGCCATGAAGGAACAAGCTTAGAAATTAACTGTGTGGATGAAAATCTTTAAGCATACAACTTCACTAAAGCCAGATGCAAGGTTTGATTATTGGCCTACTACTCACTTGGCTTTCTCAACCCTACATTTTTTTTTCTTTCCTTCACCCTACCCCTTTCTCTTTTGGCTGTTACGCTATCTGATTTAAGACTGTGCTTTTGGGGCTTCACCTGCGGGAGAAGAGGCTATAGGAGAGCTCATTAGCCCAGCAGACGCTCTGTCCCTGGATGAATTATACAGTGAAAAGCTTGTTTCTGAGAGCCACCAAAAAGAACCAGGGCTTTGTGGAGATGGGCAGCCCTGCAGTGCAATACAAGCTTTTTATTTGTTAAAAAGGGATTTTGTACTAAAAAACATTTCCCTTTGTTTGTTCTCATGAAAAGAGGAGCCTCCTGAAGGCTGCATGCATTTGATGACTCCATTTCAAAATGAACACTTGTCAGTTTCCAAACAGGGCTGCTGTACTTGAAAGTCACACAAAACCATTCGGAGATGGAGAGACTGGCAGGATAATCAGACAAGCAATACCTTAAAGGCAGAATGTGCTGGCTGTGAATTTGAGAAGCTCAAATATTGCATTGAATTCTGACAATGATCCTGAGCCTTTACAAAGCCCATGCTTTAGATTTGGAGACTAGAAACAAAAAATTTCTTAGGTTGTCTAATTCTATTAGTTTACTGAGCTGTAACACCACTTTGGTTCCCAAAACACCACTTTAATTTAATTTAGATTTTGTTACTTCTTTCCCTCCAAAAGGAAAACTTCACCATAGAGGCGTGTTTATTGTTTTTAATGCTTATGTTTGGAAACATCCACTAATTCACTCTCCCGCTTAATTACAGGGAACAGGAGGATTGATTCTTTAAACCTACAGATGATATTTACCAAAGTTTTTATGGAAATATAAATGGAAAGTTTCTTTGATCCAAAATTATGGTCTGATTTTCTGGGATCATTTTTTAGGAGAGGAAAGGGCACCAAGGGAAATATGAAGAGCCAACAAAAGCCAGCTGCAGAGACACGGCATTCATCAACCTTGAGTCTTTTGTATAGGGGAGTGCATTTGGGTCACTGCTGCTTTCCTTCTCGGCAGGATCCTATGGGGCCTCCCCAGTACACTCTGCTGATATTCGGTGACACACACACCATCAGGGAGAGAATTCAGACACATTCCATCTGTTGGGGTTTTAATTTTTTTCAAATCCACTTGATGAGGTGTTTGTCAGCAAACTTGTCACTCTGTTGTATTTTTGAGGCTTGAGCCCTCTTCTTGGGCCCAAAGTTATCTTACAGATGCAAAGTAGAATATCATAACCTTCCCTTAGTACTTTTTGATGCTGGAAGTGTCCTCAATTCCAAAACACTTCTCTCACTTTTGTTCTGAAAACTCCTCTGGGTCATAAAGTTCAAGTGAAGCATGCATTTATTTATTCTCAATGATAAGGATAATGTTTTAAACCGTGCCTTCTTTACAATGTGATATTCTGCTTTAAAATAGCAGAAACGGTTGATTTGTGAATAAAATATCTAGTTTTCTTTGAAACAGATCAAAACAATCTATTTTATTTTACTGTCAGGAAAAGCAGTCTCATACCATTCAAATACTGATATCTGTTCCAAAATGTCACTTCTAATATTTTTGTCTTTCTAAGAAGGATAAGATTCAATAATTCGAAGAGAGAATAGGGACTGCATTGTATTGTAGATCTGATCATGAAAATATTTCCAAACGTTTGAGTTAGTCTCATTTATTTATCTGGAAATTAAAATCCAGTGTTCAAAACCTGTATGGAAGATCTGGGTAGTACCAGGTATTTTATCTCCACAATGTTTGATGCCAGAATTATTTATCAAAATAAAGGAAACTAGCATTTTAAAACAGGTTATAAGCAGGAAGTGCTTCTTGTTATATAATGTTCAGAATAATCAAGTCTTATTGTTCTTTGTGTGAACCCCAAAAGCCCAGAGGGTGCATTTCCAAGTGCTGTAGATGACGCTGGAGGGCAGCGTGCTCAGCAGGTCACTGGACTGGTGTGAGCTGCCATGGCATAGAGTCACAAATACAGCAGCAAGGGGAAGTTGTATTTACTCTGGCCTTCTTTGAAATGGCATTTTTCTGCGATGGGAATGTCATATGGCATTTTATATTATTCATGATGGCAACCCCTCAGCCCAGAACTACTGTTCTAGAAAACCCACCCACAGACTGATAACTGTCCTCATCTCCAATAGTCAGAATGCAGCCTTTTAAATACCTTAGAGATTCTTCCCCCACCCAATCCCCAAATGAAAAGTGTGCTGCCTGCCCTAGGTTTGTGCTATTCTTTCTTTCTCTTTTAAAAACTGTCTGAATTGAAAGCTTTTCATTCCTAGATCATGTATCTGATATGGTGAACAATACCCTCTTCTCATTTCCAGATTGAGGGTACAGTCTTCTCAGAATTGAGAATGTTCATTAGTTCACCTGGCATAGATTGTGTAGTTTCCTCATCTGTTTTCTGAGAAGGGGTTTCACGTGATGCTCGAGCCCCAAGATATCAGAAAAAGCCCAGTTGTACCAACAAGCAACAAACAAAAAGGCACAGCAGAGAAACCTGGATTTGGGCTGGGGTTCCCCTGTCTTCCTGCCGCTGTTGGCTGGTGTGTTGCAGTCTGACTTGCCCAGGCATCGTAATTTCCATAACTCTCAAAAAGAAGAAATGGGGCTTCCCTGGTGGCGCAGTGGTTGAGAGTCCGCCTTCTGATGCAGGGGACACGGGTTTGTGCCCCGGTCCGGGAAGATCCCACATGCTGCGGAGCGGCTGGGCCCGGGAGCCATGGCCGCTGAGCCTGCGCGTCCGGAGCCTGTGCTCCGCAACGGGAGAGGCCACAACAGTGAGAGGCCCGCGTACCGCAAAAAAGAAAAAGAAAGAAAGAAATGTATGAGACTAAGAAATACTGAACTACTTCCAACCTGAAGTGGCTGAAGGTTTTCTCCGTCAGTAATGCAGCTCTGGGAGAAGATTGCTCCCTGGACACGGGCTCTATGAGGAAACTGCATTTCTTTGGCTTCGAGTATGAATTTAGAATTGTTGGCTGGCCAGGGGCAAAAGGGGACTTAAGTCAGCCATTTTAGCACCCTTGGGCTTTGCAGGCTGGAGAAAAAGACCACTCATTTGAGAGCAACCCAGATGCCTGGTGAGAGTTTACCCTGAAAGTATGTTCCAGACAACAGAACAGACACTACTTGTGGCCCCTTCCTTGATGACAGCTTGACTACATAGGCTGGGATGGCTGTTCTGGATGCAGAATATATTTCTCTCAAGGTGCACTCACAAATCTGTTATATATTTAGATTTTTTGGCAAGTTTAAAAAAAAATCTTCAGGGACGTCAAAACAAGTAAAAAATTTATATCCAAGATAAAATGTTCAGTGCCTGGTTTAAAAAGAAGCTTTGATCAGGCTTAAGGGACCAGAATAGCATTTGGAAGTTATTGCAAGGCAATCTTTATTTAACACATTCCTTCAAAATTGCTTAACTGTGTCTTCAGTCTTGACCCCATAACAGCCAAGACTTTCTTATCTTGTATTTACATTTGTAAAGAACCCACGGGTAGTAAGAATTCATAAAACAGTAATTCCATCTTACTCTCCCCCATCCCTGCCATCATCTCTTTCCTATCCTGGAAAAAGAAAAGTTGCCTTTCATTACGGGTGTACTGACCCTGCACTGATCCTTCAAAAGATGACTGCTGGAACTTGACTCAGAGTCAAATTTCAATTTCTTTCCTTTTCTTTATTTGATTTTTTAAAAAATATTTATTTATTTGTTTGTTTTTATTGAGGTATAATTGACATACAACCTTACATTAGTTTCAGGGGTGCAACACGATGGTTTGGTATTTATATGTATTGCAAAATGATCACCACAATAAGTCAAGTAAATGTTCATCAGTATAATTATTTGCAGAATCTTTTTTTCTTGTGATGGAAGCTTTTAGTATCTACTCTCTTAACAACTTTCAAATATGCAATACAGTATTATTAGCTATAGTGGTTAAGCTTTACATTACATCCCCATGACATTTATTTTATAACTGGAAGTTTCTACCTTTTGACTGCCTTCACCCATTTCACCCATCCCCAACTCCCTGACTCTAGAAATCACCAGTCTGTTCTCTGTGTCTATCTGAGCTTGGTTTGGGGTTTTTTTTAGATTCCACACATAAGTGAGATCTTACGGTATTTATCTTTCTCTGATTTATTTCACTTGGGATAATGCCCTCCGGGTCCATTCATGTTGTTGCAAATGGCAAGATTTTCTTTTTCATGACTGAATAATATTCGTGTGTGTGTGTGTTTGTGTGTGTGTGTGTGTGTGTAATTTCTTCATCCATTCATTCATCAATGGACATTTAGGTTGTTTCCATATCTTTGCTATTGTAAATAAAGCTGCAATGAACATGGGAGTGCATATGTCTTTTCAAGTTAGTGTTGTCATTTCTCTCAGGTACCCAGTAGTGGGATTACTGGATAATATGGTGGCTTTATTTTTAACTATTTGAGGAACCTCAATACTGTTTTCCATAGTGGCTGCACAAATTTACATTTCTACAAAGAGTGTACCAGGGTTCCCTTTTCTCCACATCCTCACCAACACTTGTTATTTCTTTTCTTTTTTTTTTAATTTTTGAATTTTATGTAATTGATTTTTTAATACAGCAGGTTCTTATTAGTCATCAATTTTACACACATCAATGTATACATGTCAATCCCAATCTCCCAATTCATCACACCACCATCCCCACCTGCCCGCCACTTTCCCCCCTTGGTGTCCATACGCTTGTTCTCTACATCTGTGTCTCAATTTCTGCCCTGCAAACCGGTTCATCTGTAAGATTTTTCTAGGTTCCATATATATACATTAATATACAATATTTGTTTTTCTCTTTCTGACTTACTTCACTCTGTATGACAGTCTCTAGATCCATCCACGTCTCAAAAAATGACCCAATTTCGTTCCTTTTCATAGCTGAGTAATATTCCATTGTGTATATGTACCACATCTTCTTTATCCATTCGTATGTCAGTGGGCATTTAGGTTGCCTCCATGACCTGGATATTGTAAATAGTGCTGAAATGAATATTGGGGTGCATGTGTCTTTTTGAATTATGGTTTTTCTATGTATATGCCCAGTAGTGGGATTGCTGGGTCATATGGTAATTCTATTTTTAGTTTTGTAAGGAACCTCCATACTGTTCTCCACAGTGGCTGTATCAATTCACATTCCCACCAACAGTGCAAGAGGGTTCGCTTTTCTCCACACCCTCTCCAGCATTTGTTGTTTGTAGATTTTCTGATGATGCCCATTGTAACTGGTGTCAGGTGATACCTCATTGTAGTTTTGATTTGCATTTCTCTAATAATTAGTGATGTTGAGCAGCTTTTCATGTGCCTCTTGGCCATCTGTATGTTTCCTTTGGAGAAATGTCTATTTCAGTCTTCTGCCCATTTTGGGATTCGGTTGTTTGTTTCTTTAATATTGAGCTGCATGAGCTGTTTATACATTTTGGAGATTAATCCTTTGTCCGTTGATTCATTTGCAAATATTTTCTCCCATTCTGAGGGTTGTCTTTTCATCTTGTTTATGGTTTCCTTTGCTGTGCAAAAGCTTTGAAGTTTCATTAGGTCCCATTTGTTTATTTTTGTTTTTATTTCCATAACTTGAGGAAGTGGGTCAAAAAATATCTTGCTGTGATTTACGTCAAAGAGTGTTCTACCTATGTTTTCCTCTAAGAGTTTTATAGTGTCTGGTCTTACATTTAGGTCTCGAATCCATTTTGAGTTTATTTTTGTGTATGGTGTTAAGGAGTGTTCTAATTTCATTCTTTTATACGTAGCTGTCTAGGTTTCCCAGCACCACTTACTGAAGAGGCTGTCTTTTCTGCATTGTATATCCTTGCCTCCTTTGTCACAGATTAGTTGGCCATAGGTGCGTGGGTTTATCTCTGGGCTTTCTATCTTGTTCCGTTGATCTGTGTTTCTGTTTTTGCACCAGTACCATATTGTCTTGATTACTGTAGCTTTGTAGTATTGTCTGAAGTCAGGGAGTCTGATTCCACCAGCTCTGCTTTTTTCCCTTAAGACTGCTTTGGCTATTTGGGGTCTTTTGTGTCTCCATACAAATTTTAAGATTTTTTGTTCTAGTTATGTAAAAACTGCCATTGGTAATTTGATAGGGATTGCACTGAATCTGTAGATTGCTTTGGGTAGTAGAGTCATTTTCACAATATTGATTCTTCCAATCCAAGAACATGGTATATCTCTCCATCTGTTGGTATCATCTTTAATTTCTTTCATCAGTGTCTTATAATTTTCTGCATACAGATCTTTTGTCTCCCTAGGTAGGTTTATTCCTAAGTATTTTATTCTTTTTGTTGCAGTGGTAAATGGGAGTGTTTCCTTAATTTCTCTTTCAGATTTTACATCATTAGTGTATAGGAATGCAAGAGATTTCTGTGCATTAATTTTGTATCCTGCAACTTTACCAAATTCATTGATTAGCTCTAGTAGTTTTCTGGTGGCATCTTTAGAATCCTCTATGTATAGTATCATGTCTTCTGCAAACAGTGACAGTTTTACTTCTTCTTTTCCAAATTGTATTCCATTTATTTCTTTTTCTTCCCTGATTGCCGTGGCTAGGACTTCCAAAGCTATGTTGAATAATAGTGGTGAGAGTGGACATCCTTGTCTTGTTCCTGATCTTAGAGGAAACGCTTTCAGTTTTCCACCATTGTGGATGATGTTTGCTGTGAGTTTGTCATATGTGGCCTTTATTATATTGAGTTAGGTTCCCTCTATGCCCACTTACTGGAGAGTTTTTATGATAAATGGGTGTTGAATTTTGTCGAAAGCTTTCTCTGCATCTATTGAGATGACCATATGGTTTTTCTCCTTCAATTTGTTAATATGGTGTATCACACTGCTTGATTTGTGTATGTTGAAGAATCCTTGCAATCCTGGGATAAATCCCACTTGATCATAGTGTTTGATCCTTTTAATGTGTTGTTGGGTTCTGTTTGCTGGTATTTCATTGAGGATTTTACTCTTCAGTGATATCGGTCTGTAATTTTCTTTTTTTGTAGTATCTTTGTTTGGTTTTGGTATCAGGATGATGGTGGCCTCAAAGAATGCTTTTGGGAGTGTTCCTTCCTCTGCAATTTTTTGGAGGAGTTTGAGAAGGATGGGTGTTAGCTCTTCTCTAAATGTTTGAAAGAATTCACCTGTGAAGCCACGTGATCCTGGACTTTTGTTTGTTGGAAGATTTTTAATCACAGTTTCGGTTTCATTACTTGTGATTGGTCTGTTCATATTTTCTGTTTCTTCCTGATTCAGGCTTGTAAGGTTATACCTTTCTAAGAATTTGTCCATTTCTTCCAGGTTGTCCACTTTATTGGAATGAGTTGCTTGTAGTAATCTCTTAGGATGCTCTGCGGTGTCTGTTGTAACTTCTCCTTTTTCATTACTAATTTTGTTGATTTGAGTCCTCTCCCTCTTTTTCTCGATGAGCCTGGCTAATGCTTTATCAATTTTGTTTATCTTCTCAAAGAACAAGCTTTTAGTTTTCTTGATCTTTGCTATTGTTTTCTTTGTTTCTATTTCATTTATTTCTGCTCTGATCTTTATGATTTTTTTCCTTCTACTAACTTTGGGTTTTGTTTGTTCTTTTCTAGTTCCTTTAGGTGTAAGGTTAGATTGTTTATTTGAGATTTTTCTTGTTTCTTACAGTAGGCTTGTATAGCTATAAACTTCCCTCTTAGAACTGCTTTTGCTGCCTCCATAGGTTTTGAACCATCGTGTTTTCATTGTCATTTGTCTCTAGGTAGTTTTTGATTTCCTCTTTGATTTCTTTAATGATCTCTTGGTTATTTAGTAACGTATTGTTTAGCCTCAATGTGGTTGTGTTTTTTACAATTTATTTCCCTGTAATTCATTTCTAATCTCATAGCGTTGTGGTCAGAAAAGGTGCTTGATATGATTTCAATTTTCTTAAATTTACCAAGGCTTGATTTGTGACCCAAGATGTGATCTATCCTGGAGAATGTTCTGTGTGCACTTGATAAGAAAGTGTAATCTGCTGTTTCTGGATGGAGTGTCCTACAAATCAAGGAAATCTATCTGGTCTGTTGTGTCATTCAAAGCTTCTGTTTCCTTATTTATTTTCTGTTTGGATGGTCTGTCCATTGGTGTAAGTGAGGTGTTAAAGTCACCCACTACTATTGTGTTACTGTCGATTTCCTGTTTTATAGCTGTTAGCAGTTGCCTTATGTATTGAGGTGCCCCTGTGTTGGGTGCATATATATTTATAATTGTTATATCTTCTTCTTGGATTGATCCCCTGATCATTATGTAGTGTCCTTCTTTGTCTCTTGTAACATTCTCTATTTTAAAGTTTATTTTATCTGATATGAGTATTGCTATTGCTACTCCAGCTTTCTTTTGATTTCCATTTGCATGGAATATCTTTTTCCATCCCCTCACTTTCAGTCTGTACGTGTCCCTAGGTCTGAAGGTGGGTCTCTTGCAGACAGCATATATATGGGTCTTGTTTCTGTATCCATTCAGCAAACCTGTGTCTTTTGGTTGGAGCATTTAATCCATTCACGTTTAAGGTAATTATCGATATGTATGTTCCTATGACCATTTTCTTAATTGTTTTGGGTTTTTGTAGGTTCTTTTCTTCTCTTGTGTTTCCGACTTTGAGAATTTCCTTTAGCATTTGTTGTAGAGCTGGTTTGGTGGTGCTGAATTTTCTTAGCTTTTGCTTGTCTGTAAAGCTTTTGATTTCTCCATTGAATGTGAATGACATCCTTGCTGGGTAGAGTAATCTTAGTTGTAGGTTCTTCCGTTTCATCACTTTAAATATGTCATGCCACTCCCTTCTGGTTTTTAGAGTTTCTGCTGAGAAATCAGCTGTTAACCTTATGGGAGTTCCCTTGTATGTTATTTGTCATCTTTCCCTTGCTGCTTTCAATAATTTTTCTTTGTCTTTAATTTTTGCCAATTTGATTACTGTGTGTCTCGCCATGTTTCTCCTTGGCTTTATCCTGCCTGGGACTCTCTGTGCTTCCTGGACTTGGGTGGCTATTTCCTTTCCTATGTTAGGAAAGTTCGGCTATAATTTTTTCAAACGTTTTCTTGGGTCCTTTCTCTCTCTCTTCTCCTTCTGGGACCCCTATAATGCAAATGTTGTTGCGTTTAATGTTGTCCCAGAGGTCTTTTAGTCGGTCTTCATTTCTTTTTATTCTTTTTTTTTTTTATCCTGTTCTGCAGCAGTGAATTCCACCATTCTGTCTTCCAGGTCACTTATCCGTTCTTCTGCCTCAGTAATTCTGCTATTGATTCTTTCTAGTGTACTTTTCATTTCAGTTATTGTATTGTTCATCTTTGTTTGTTCTTTAATTCTTCTAGGTCTTTGTTAAACATTTCTTGCATCTTTTCAATCTTTGCCTCCATTCTTTTTCTGAGGTTCTGGTTCATGTTCACTATCATTATTCTGAATTCTTTTTCTAGAAGGTTGCCTATCTCCACTTCACTTAGTTGTTTTTCTGTGGTTTTATCTTGTTCCTTCATCTGGTACATAGCCTTCTGCCTTTTCATCTTGTCTATCTTTCTGTGAATTTGGTTTTTGTTCCACAGGGTGCAGGACTGTAGTTCTTCTTGCTTCTACTGTCTGCCCTCTGGTGGATGAGGCTATCTGAGAGGCTTGTGCAAGTTTCCTGATGGGAGGGACTGGTGGTGGGTAGACCTGGCTGTTCCTCTGGTGGGCAGAGCTCAGTAAAACTTTAATCCACTTGACTGCTGATGGGTGGAGCTGGGTTCCCTCCCTTTTGTTCATTTGGCCTGAGGCAACCCAACACTGGAGCCTACCTGGGCTCTTTGGTGGGGCTAATGGCAGACTCTGGGAGGGCTCACGCCAAGGGGTACTTCCCAGAACTTCTGCTGGCAGTGTCCTTGTCCCCACGGTGAGCCACAGCCACCTCCCGCCTCTGCAGGAGACCCTCCAACACTAGCAGCTAGGTCTGGTTCAGTTTCCCCAGGGGTCACTGCTCCTTCCTCTGGGTCCCGATGCACACACTACTTTGTGTGTGCCCTCCAAGTGTGGAGTGTCTGTTTCCCCCAGTCCTTTCGAAGTCCTGCAGTCAAATCCCACTAACCTTCAAAGTCTGATTCTCTAGGAATTCCTCCTCCTGTTGCTCGACCCCCAGGTTGGGAAGCCTGACGTGGGGCTCAGAACCTTCACTCCAGTGGGTGGACTTCTTGGGTATAAGTGTTCTCCAGTCTGTGAGTCACCCACTCAGCAGTTATGGGATTTGATTTTACTGTGATCGCGCCCCTCCTACCATCTCATTGTGGCTTCTCCTTTGTCTTTGGATGTGGGGTATCTTTTTTGGTGAGTTCCAGTGTCTTCCTGTTGATGATTGTCCAGCAGCTAGTTGTGATTCTGGTGTTCTCACAAGAGGGAGTGAGAGCACATCCTTCTACTCTGCCATCTTTGTTCAGGCTCTATTTCTTGTCTTTTTGATAATAGCAATTCTAACAGGTATGAGGCGATATCTCTTTATGGTTTTGACTTGCATTTCCCTGATGATTAGTGGTGTTGAGCGTCTTTTCACATATCTGTTGGCCATCTGTATGTTTTCTTTGGAAAAATGCCTATTCAGACCCTCTGCCCATTTGTTAATTGGATTGTTTGTTTTTTTGCTATTGAGTTGTATGAATTCTTTATATATGTTTGATAGTAACCCTTTATCAGATAAATGATTTGCAAATATTTTCCCCCATTCAGTAGGTTGCATTTTTGTTTTGTTAATGGTTTCCTTTGCTGGGCAGAAGATTTTTAGTTTGATGTAGTCCCATTTTTTAATTTTTGCTTTTGTTATCTTTGTTTTTGGTGTCAAATCCAAAAATCATTGATCAAGACAAATGTCAAGGAGATTACTGCCTATGTTTTCTTCTGGGAGTATTATGATTTCAGGTGTGTAATCCATTTTGAGTTAGTTTTGTGTATGGTGTAAGTTTGCATGTGGTTGTCTAGTTTTCCCAACATCATTTATTGAAAAGACTGTCCTTTCCCCATTGTAAATTCTTGGCTCCTTTGTTGTATATTAATTGGCCATATATGTGCGGGTTTATTTCTGGTCTCTCTGTTCTGTTCCATTGATCTATATGTCTGTTTTTATGTCAATACCACATTGTTTTGATTACTGTAGCTTTGTAATATAGTTTGAAATTAGATAGCATGATGCCTCCAGCTTTGTCTTTTTTCTCAAGATTGCATTGGCTATTTAGGGTCTTTTGTGGCCCCATACAAATTTAAGGATTGGTTATTCTCTTTCTGTGAAAAATGCCATTAGAATTTTGATATGGATTGCATTGAATCTCTAGATGGCTTTGGAAAGTATGGACATTTTAACAATATTGATTCTTCCAGTTCATAAGCATGGAATATCTTTCCATTTAGTTGTGTCTTCTTCAATTTCTTTCATCAGTGTCTTATGATTATTCCAATTTCTGAAGTCTTTGTGGGTCTGGTTCTTTTTACTTTTTCCACTGACTCCCACATAATGGTAGTTTGTTTCCTGTAAGCTTTGTGATGTTTTTTAAATTCTAAGCTTATAATTGATAGTATTCTATAGTAATTCTTTAAATAATAAAATGGATTTATATTTTCTTCTGTCAGGCACCTAGAGGAAACATAGACCCAAGTCTATTTAAATTTAAAATTCAAAGCTTACAGTTTTAAAGACCATGTAAATAAGGTATGTTCAAACCCCAGAGTCCCTTAGGACTGGGCACTGACCACAAACAATCAGATATTTATTGGCTTTAACCACTACTTAGAGCCAAGCCAAGAAAACTAACTTTCCTTACCAACTATCCCTGGAGCATTTTTAGGAAGTGTGGATGTGCGTATGTATATATATATATATATATATATATATATATATATATATATATATATATACGTATATGCACACACACATTCATTTACCCTTTCCCATAAGACTAACCCTTCCTGGATTCTGTATTTCATTAGGCCAGTCTTTGATCCGCTGGTCTCAAGGTCTTGTTCCACTACCAATCTAACTTCACCACTGCCACCTAGACCATAGATTTCTAATAATCCACTGGCTTCAATATTCACCTGCTTCCCTGGATTTATGATTTATTCCTGACTTCAGTGGATTTTTTACACTCTTTTGCAGTCTCAAAAGTGTTTATCAAGTATCTTTAGATCTTGTTTTGAAAGAAAGTTTTAGTGTATTCTAGACTGCCATAAAGGCAGAAACAAAAGTCTTTATAAATATTTTGGGTGGTTTCTTTCATTAAAATATGAGTACCATGAGACTAGGGATCTAGTCTGTTCTGCTCACCTTTGTAACCTCAGTGCCCAGAAAGCGTTTCCCAGTTCTGGTTATACTTAGGATCATACCCAAATGCTTATGCATTTGATATGGGGCCTGACATAGGCATTTTTAAAAAGCTTTTCAGGAAATTTAAATGAGCAGCCAGGATTGAGAAACATCGATCTGGACTATACCTGGTAGGGAGTATATCCTCAACAAATATTTATTGAATGAATTAATGAGTGTTGAGAAACCCCCCAAGGAAGAGTTGGCCTATTTTCTAAAGGGAGTCAAGTCATTAGAAGATATGTATTGCATCCTTTGGGAAAAGATAGAAAAGGCTGCTGATCATCTTGGGGAGACTTCCACCTAGCCTCTCTCCATCTGAGCCAGCAATTCCTAATCAAACAACACTTCCCAAATCAACAATTATGATTTGTAAATATCTTCTCTGGAAGGCCCCATATAATGAGAATTGAACTTGACAACTGTGAGCATGGACTCCTTTCCCAGTTTACAGAGCACCGGCCTACAATATATGAGTGCTAGATGGACCAGAGGAGATGAGCAGACGTGCACTGAGCACAGGAAAGGAAAGAGAGGCTAAAAGATGACTCCTGATTATAACATCTTTTCTAAATACCTTAATATCTGTTTGTTAAGTGTTGGGCCCCAGAATCTCCACACAGGTATATAAGCTTAGGCAGGCTTTAATTTTAGCTATTTCATTTCTTTCATAGACATTTCATAGTTCCTTAAAAACTTGAATTAATTTCATCTTTTACTTGACTGATCTGATAGAAATCATTGAGAAGTGACCAGAAATTCTGGATCACAAAGTTAATGTTTTAAGAAAGAGGATGGGCTAGCTTTAAAAGCTAAGAGAGAAGTAAAGAAACTGGAAAAAAGTATATTTTTAACATAAAAATATAAATATAATGTTTTTGTCAGTGGTATTTAACAATTTGTTGTTCACAGTGACAACAAAAAAAATATTTTATAATAGACTTTCTCGTCCTTAGCTTTTCAATTATATGTGGTTATAATGGTGAGTTGGTACAAAATGAAGGAAAATATTGATTGGAAACATTTGAAATACAGATGAAGTCATTTAGTTGGATAGAATACTGAAGTTGCACTTTGTTATATCTAAGGAATATTTAGAAACTAACAGTAGAGTTAATAGCATTATATTTTACTCTACTGTGTATCAAATTGCTTCTTTTAAATTTCTGACTGCTCTTAAATAATGGATTTTTTCATTCAAATATATGATTAAGATTTTGAAATATATTGAATTTAAAATGAACTATTATTGTGAACTCTATTTTAAACACTGTGAGAAAATGTTTACAGGTCCTAAGAATGCAGTGGAGAGATATTTTAGATACAGCAATATGCAAAATCTGAAAGTAAATATCAAATGAATGGAGTTTTCATCTTTGTGAGGGGAAAAAAGTAATTAGGCGAAAATATTACTCTCTTGACTAAGACAACACCTCAATTTGAGTTATTTTTAAAGTTTAGTTCATCAAGCCTTCTTGGTGAAGCTGATACTCCAGAGCTGAGCATTGGAAAGTGATGGCTGTGAAGACATAGTATGTAATTTGTTTACCTTGACATCAGTGATTCCCTATTTGAGGAAGCTAGAATTTATCAACAACCAGTGGCCACTTGCACATAGGTTTGGTCACAAGTAGAGGCTTTCTGTTCTTTTGTTCTGGATGAGTCTGTCAACAGTAAGATTTTTCTTCATCTTCAGTTCATCTGCTGCATGCACAGTGTTGACCTAGCCCACTGAAAATTTGGTCTTCTTTTTCCAAAGTAATTTCCTACGAAAAAAGTCTAAATTAAAATCTGCTTTGAAAGTAGTGAATTCTAAAGAACATCTTAAGATGACAATCAAATCTTTCCAGGAAAATAAGGCAGAGTTTAACAATATTCACAAGCTGATGTTGCTTGAAAACACATCATTTGAACTGAAACTTGAGCATATTTCTACCCTTTAGACATTATAAACTTGCCATCACACCCTGCTGTGAGGACAGCGTTGGTGCCCCATAAGTAAAAGAGTTTAGCTGTGATTAAAGGATCAAGGTCCGTGCCTTGAATTTACAGATTAGTTTTTGCGCGGTTTTCCCTGTTAATTCTAGGCTTGACAGCACCCCCCGTCATTTAACCAAATGATGGCAAACTCCTACAAGGCCAATCATCATCTTGCAAAAAATCATAAAGTACTTTTGAAAATGCTGACATCTCTATCACAAAATGCTATTCCAATTTGGTAGAAACCTAAACAAAGCAATTAAAAACACAGCACAGCCTCAGTGATGGTGGAGTAATAGAAATTTGGTATATGCCTGACTTCTGTCGTCACTGCTGTGAGCCTCCGTGTTTTTCTTTTAGTCGCTCATGACAATGTAATTACATCCTGCCTGCTCAATTTTTCTCATAACTTAAGTTGATAGGTATAAAACCACAGTTTATGACTGTGAATCACAGCCTGAAGTAAGGTGGCATGGACATTGATTGCAGAGAAATATGAATAGCAGATGATAAGATTGATTGACTCAATCTGAACCCTATCACAGACCATTTAGGGCATCAGAGAATCAAAGAACCACCAAAGATCAATCTTAGCTTCCCAGGAAGAGACCACGGATACAAAGTGGACAGGTCCAGTCATCATATAAAAGCTTCATAGCCTCATTAGCCTTATTCATAAGAAGATCCTTCCTCTGGGAATTACCCTCTCTGCAGCCTTGAGAGTAGATACCAGAATTTAGGGGTGGCATTTTCTATTTTCTGTCTTTGGCAAGCCTCCACCCTTCCCATTTCCATAACTTGTGTATGTTCATGAGTTGAAGCTTCCTGTTTCTGTGACTAGAAAACCTAGAGATGTTTTCATTTACAGTCACTGCCCATATCATTAGGTTGCTGAACAGTCAAGAACTGAATACGTACACTGTGCTAATTCACCTTCACGTCTTAAGGAAAAATGCTAAGGAAGAGAAGGTGAAAGAAAGGGAGGGAGAGAAGTGGGAATGAATATTTATTGGAAACAGTATTTTTCTCCAAAACCAACTACCTTTAGGTGATCATTGCTATCTATAAATGCATACATTATGTAAATCTGAAAAGGCTAGGCCCAATGTGGTCCTCAAATGTATTTTATTTGGTTAACACAGTGTTTTGATTTTTTTTTAAATTTAAGTACCTTATTAATTAATTACTTTTAATTTAAGTACCTGTATTAATTTAAGTACCTTATTAACCTTATTAAAGATCCTAAACTTTTCAGGTAGTTGCAGCTCCTGCCATACCTTGTTGTCTTCTCCAGGGTCTGCTTACCTGCCTGACAATTGAAGGCAGTAGAGCAGTGACCCCTTGGTCTACACCATCCAATAGATTGGTTTGGAAACACTGACTCTTTGAGGGAAATGCTTACTGGGCACGTATTATATGCAAGGTACTGAACTTGACATGAGCAAACCAATCAATTTTATAATTTAAGGCAGTGGTACAGACCATGAAGAAAAATAATT
>NW_006774564.1:4085423-4086293 GCF_000442215.2 Lipotes vexillifer | reverse complement strand
GGGAAAGAGAATGAGAAGATAATCACTTTAGGAGGGATCTAAGGAAGCCTTCTCTGAGGGCAGGATATCAGAGCAAGAGTTAAGTTATGTGAAGGAGTGAGCTTTGTAAAGATCTAAGGGAAGAACATTCCAAAAGGAGGAATAGCAAGCGTAAAGACCCTGAAGAGAAACAGGAAGTAGACCAGTGTGGTGTATGTGAGGTAGAAAGTAATGGAAGCTGAGGTAAGGGACTTGAGCTAATGCTAGATTATTTAGGTCTTATAGGCTACTTCAAGACAATGGGAAGCCTCTGGAAAATTTTTAACAAAGAAATCAAATATGGTAATAAATAGATAACTTCTAGTTTACAGGTAGCACATATTTTAACTTACTTTAAATTCTTAAAATATTTGCAAAATTAAATAATGCTCCTGAAATTGTATCTGTATTCTTAATGTGCTCAGCTCACCAGTATGTTAGAAAACATTTATTGAGCATGTACTATGTGCAAGGTCCTATCCTGAGTTCTGTTTGCAGTCTAAAGATCACTTAATACATGTTCACTGGCTCAAAAAGCTTAGACACCGCTTTCTAGCATCTATTCACCAGTCACTGAGTATTTTCTACTATGCCTCCAAAATACATTTGTTACGTTTTTCTTCCTATTATTACTAAAAAGCAAACTTCAGAACCTTAGTTTTGTTATTGATCAATATGTATGATGCACAGGCTGACACAGAACTCCAGTCATTCCTTTAACACTTTTATTAATTACATCACTTCAAAGAAAAGCATATTGTAATATGGAAGTTCACAGCTCCAGAAAAAAAAGGGCAAAAGACCTTTGAGATGGGTTTGAGAAAACATGTCTTTTAATCACTGTCAGCACTT
>NW_006774564.1:4082440-4085413 GCF_000442215.2 Lipotes vexillifer | reverse complement strand
GCTGAAAGCTGATGTCATTTTTGACACTCAGGAAATGATTTCTGTATGCAAGATATGATAAACCAGTGTGCATCCTACTACAATAAGCCAATGAAAGACAGTGCTTGCTTTTTCACTTCTGAGGATCACTGCATAATTGTTAAGTCATTTCAAATTAGCAACTTGGCTCCTGTTATCCTATTTTCTGGAATATTAGAATATGGCTGCCAGGGTCTATAGAGCACTCATTAAGGACAGGCTAGTTTATATATGACGGAGACAAGCACAAGGACAGAGAGAGTCCTGAACAAAGTTGCAGGAAGGGTCATCTTACACCCACCCCTCACTCATCCAGTGCTCTTGTACAGCCATCAGGAATTCCCTGGACACCCCACAAAGCACCCATCCCTGAAACCCACCTATCAGAATTACTCTGACCTCTATCCCCTCTCTTTAGAGCCCTCTCTCTGATAGTGTCCCAACATGATATTTCCACCTCAATAACATAATTGCTTTTTTAAAGGGAAGGTTATGTCTTACCCAAAGGAATAACTTGAATGGTGGAAATTCTAGATGCATTAGCAGGCAGCATAGGAGAGATACAGGCAAGAGGTCTTTTGTTCCCCTTGGAATATCATCATCTGATGTCTTATATGAGGCAGACCAGATACATGTGGTTGTTGGGTACATGTTACTGCCTAAAACCCTGGCTGGATGTGTTAAGTGCTAGGCCAGGTGTTCACTAGTTAACCCTCATTTTAGCCACACTATCGTGTGGCAGGATCTAAGTAGGAAAATGAGTTTGTGCATTATCCTAGCACATGTGAAGGCAAAGCTGACAGGCACGTGACGTGGTGTGTTGGAAAGAACTTTGGAATCTGAAGACCTAGGCATGTGTTCCGTCTCCACTGCTTACACCAGGAGAGGTATGGGGCAGGCCCCTCAGCCTCTGGGACTCTTACATCATCTGTAAAATCCCACGGAGTTGTTGTGAAACTTAAATACAGAATATATGTTAAAACACTTTGCAAACTGTAAAGTACAAGGCAAATGATGCTATTTTCATTTAAGCAAAAATAGGATAAAGGCAGATGAAGATTTCAAGATCTTCTTTTAGATTTTTTTTAAGTTTCTCTACCTTTTTTTAAAATTAATTTTTATTGGGGTGTAGTTGCTTTACAATGTTGTGCTATTTTCTCTACCTTTCTTAACAATCTGTTTTTATTATGTCTGATTATTTGTGGATGTGCTCTCAGGGGACCTTTCTGAGCAAATATATGAGGTTTATCTGAGTGCCTCATCTTTCACTTTGTTTCTTGGCATTTTCCAGGCTTTCTCTTGTCATACAAGAAGTTGGCTATGAGTACTCCTGAAAAGCCTTTTGTGTATTTTGCCAAATTAACAATCACGGTTCCATCATTTCGTCTCTTCCTTTTCAAAAATTAAACAAAGAATTAGAGTTAAGGGGCTTTTTCTTTATTTTGTAAATATGAGTTTATCTAATTATACTTTTCAATATAAAACATAACTCATCTAAATTTCATAAATGTATGATACAGTGAAGGCAGGGCTTATATTTTAGATTGTTTTCTGGAGAACACAATGAAAAAAGCCCTATTTGAAGTACAAATACAGTAGAACAGCATCCTGATATAATCCTATGAAGGAAATAAAGCACTGTACAGTCTTTGTTTCCAAGAGCTATATGGCGTGTATCATCAAAGAATCTCATAATCATGAAGGATATGGAGGGTCATCCAGTCCAAGTGGATCATCATCCACAATACACAGGAAACATGATTTAATCTGCAATTTAACCTACTTTCAACATCATGCCTAATTTGATCGCTCCTTATCTGAACCATATTTTGCACTTAATAAATGTTAGTTAAGTAAAATGAGTAATTAACCCACTATCCTTTCCCCCTTCAAAAAAAGCTCGCTAGGGCTTCCCTGGTGGCGCAGTGGTTGAGAGTCCGCCTGCTGATGCAGGGGACACGGGTTCGTGCCCCCAGTCCGGGAAGATCCCACATGCCGCGGAGTTGCTAGGCCCGTGAGCCATGGCTGCTGAGCCTGCACGTCCGGAGCCTGTGCTCTGCAATGGGAGAGGCCACAACAGTGAGAGGCCCGCGTAACACAAAAAAAAAAAAAAAAAAAAAAGCTCGCTAATATTATCAGTCCCTTATCTGATTAATTTCCATTCACTCCATGCTTTTATTCACTTTTCCCCTTTAGAATGTGGATGCTCTCTTGCTATTTATATAGAGATTGCCTGTCCTTTAAACTTCATCTCAAGGCTAATCTCCACCAAGAGACACTGTCCTACTTTGATTTTCCTTCTTATCTGAACTCAATTCAGCTATTTCAATTAAGTACTTATTCACTTCATATATAATATATATGTCTTGAGATATTGTATACAATGTTTTTATTATTAAGGTATAATAAGACATAACCACATACCTATTTTACATTTTGCGTTTTTGTTTTGATCATGTTATTTTGTGTTGTTGTTCTGGTAGCCTTTTGGATTGCTCCACTGTGACCAGTGACGGGGATAACATAGAATGATGCTAAGTAAATATTTGTGCTTCACTGAATAATAAGAATGTGTGTTACTATAATAAACTGCTTATACTTATTTTATTGAAATATGATAAATAATATTAAATAATAATTTAAGTCACTTCACTCTAACATGATTATTTCTACTTTTGCAAATTACCATCCAAGGCTTTTCCACATCCGTATGTATTTTATACAACCATTATCAGAGTACATTTACCATTTTGTATTCTGTCATCTATATTTGCCATAATCATTTTGCTAATTTTACATAATCTCATCATTATCATGTTAACTGCATAATAATATACAGCATAATCAATACTCCCTAGGGAGTAACTAGGGGTAAACCATAGTTTTATCAAGCTATTCATTCGTTACTAAACTTTGACCATTTACAATGTGTCCAGCATGGTACAGAGTACCTCA
>NW_006774564.1:4075670-4082430 GCF_000442215.2 Lipotes vexillifer | reverse complement strand
TGGGTAGGGAAGCTTCTAGTGAGATTGCTAAAACTGTACCCCTTTGTTCACACTCCAGAAAGCATCACCATCATCTTTTTCTTCCTGTCATTTAGTGAGCAAGTGCTCTGTGCCAGGTAATGTTCTAAGTGCTTTGAATGCTCATCTCATCTGAATCAGGTATTAATATGCTCCCTTTACAGTTCAGAGTGGTTTAGAGTGCTAAATTACCTCCCAAAGGTCAATTACATAGTCAAATACACAACCTGGAGTCCCAATCCAGATCTGTCTGATATACACCTAATTATCTTGCTACTTTCTGTCACCCCCATCCCTCATTATTTAAAAAAATATTTTTACATTTAGTACCTAAAGCACTGATGAGAAGCAAAGTAATTTTGCACAATGCACAGTTATACATTCACTTTAATGAGCATTAGAAAAATATTGAAACAATATTGCATTAAATGTATTATTAAAATTAATTTCACTTATTACTTTTTACTTTTTTGAGTGTGTCTAATTAGAAACTTTTTTTTTTTTTTTTGCGGTACATGGGCCTCTCACTGTTGTGGCCTCTCCCGTTGCGGAGCACAGGCTCCGGACGTGCAGGTTCAGCGGCCATGGCTCACGGGCCTAGCCGCTCCGTGGCATGTGGGATCTTCCTGGACCGGGGCACGAACCCGTGTCCCCTGCATCGCAGGCAAACTCTCAACCACTGCGCCACCAGGGAAGCCCCCTAGAAACTTTTTAATTATATATGTGGTTTGCATCTGTGGCTCACATTACATTTCTATTACAAAGTGCTGACCTAAAAAGCAATAGAGATCCAATATGTTGTGTGGGTCTATGGAGCATAGTTCTTCTGAAAGACTTCATTAAGAATGATCAAAGTCAACCCTAGGATCTGGTCTTCATTCACACTATAACTCCACAACGTCAGCCTGTAATAGGAATTGTAAAAACAAAAAGCAAAAAACCTGATGATCTCTGCAAATAAAGGAGAGCCAAAGGGCCACCTATGCGGTGAGTGATTTACTGATGGTACACATTAATCCTTCTTGGCACTCCAGGGCTCATAAGAAACAACTGGATCCCGGTCCCATTTTTGAGAACTTAAATGATAATTTTAAAAAAATTATACACATGAATGAATATATTTATTCATGTGCATATAGGTAAGCCAATATAATTTTATATATACATATTTTACAGTCACTTACCATGTGTGATGTCATGATGTCTCTAAGTATAAAAATTCAAATTCAGCCATAATACGGAATAGACAAAATCTTCAATGAAACATAATCATATTTTTGCATATTTTTTCTATATGTCACTTGGCACAAGATATGATTTGTAAGAACTACTTAACATAATCCCTCAGGATCTGAATTCATAAGAATTTAAAATCTATTTTAAAGGTCTAAAACTACACCAAGATTGTTTTGCTTTGGGGAGGGCAGAATTTAAGCATGCTACTGTTATGCTCAAGCATTATTTTATTTTACATTCTTTCAAAGCTGTGTTAAACAGTATGAAATTAACCTCTCTTGTTTCTCCAGCAGCAAACAATTCAACAGAAACTCAATTTTCTTTCAGTTCATAAATGTGCTATATTCCCCACTGTGTCAAAGTACCATCTCTAATTTGCCTCTCCAGTAAGCTGATGACAGACGAAGATTCTGCTACCCATGTCTGTTCCATGTAACAATAGCAGTTGACATAGATCTGTAACAACTCACCTGGGTAGCTCTGTTAGTGTGGGGGGGGAATAAAAACATAGCAGACAGTTAAGTAATATTTTTGAATGGTATTGTAACCATGTCCACTCAGATGGTAATTTAATCTTCACAGTTTTAGACCTCCCACACAACAAATTGTTCCCTTTCAGTGGCACAGTAGGGAGAAAAATGCAGGATACCAGCTGGCAGTTGCTGCTGTGGAATGCTACCTACAAATATAGATCGGAAGTTGTGGGTCATCACTCACATCTCAGAAGGACATTTTTAGGATGGCCACTGAGCAGATGTAAGGGCAGTTTTAATTAAATATAGACCCAAAAATCTGTCTCAAAGTAAAGTTTGTTGTGACACATTCTCTCCAGAGACCTGGAAATTCATAGCTAAAATTAACTTTAGAACAAAAGGGTTTAAAGTCAAGGATAATGTTCCAAAGGGCCACAAAATGCCAAACTGATGGAGTTATAGATCTGTACACAAAAGGTTCTATAAGGCTCTGTGTGTTTGCATGTGTGCGTGTGTGTCTGCTTATATTTAAAGGCACTCAAAATGAAAGGATAAAGCCAGACTTAAACTCTTTTCCAAGTTATGAACATATAAGCTCCTGGGATAATATGAAATCTTCCACACTTTAGATTGAAATGATGCAGAATTAATTCATTTTGTCTACTAGGGATTTAAGATATTCTCTGATTTTTAACTTTTTTTCTGGGAAATTTCAGAGAAATTGTATGGAATAATTTTGAAATATCTATTTTAAAATATTTTCAGTTCATTTTTTAACACAAAAGCTGTACACCACTAAGTTTTTAGTCATGTAGAATTCTATTTTAGTAATCCAAAAAGTCTAGGGTTCTCTGTCAGATTTACTGTACAACATCTTGATTAAATATTTATAAATTTCTTAAAATGTATATCGCTTGCTTGATCTATTGAATAAGCATATATTCATTAGTCTTCTTTTACAAAGGGCTGCTAAGCAGAAACAATGTCTTTTATCTGTTTCTGTGTGTCTAGCACACTGTGGGTGCTTAATAAATGTTTAATGATGTTAAGCCATATGATAAATCACTACTGTTCTACAGATATAAATGGAAAAGGGGCTGCATCCTGAATGCAGACTTGGACATTCTAAACCTGTGCCTGCCCAAAACAGGAAGTATACATCTTAATATTTGCCCACAATGGATTTTTTTTTCATACAGGACCCTGAATGATGGGAGTAGGAGGGAGAAACATACAGATTTGAAACTCCTTGAAGAAGGACACTGGGTTTTCTGAATATCGGACACCAGCATATGCCTATTTCATGTCAGATACTCAGTAAATAATTGTTGAGTGAATGATTATCCTTAGGGCCTAACAAACTTCATTTGTAACTGTGATTAGATTTACCTTCAGAAAACGGTTCCCTGGGTGATTCTTAAACCCTAGAATATTCCTGCCGCATCTTGATCAAGCCTGGAATGTCAATGGTATTCCCATAGAATGAAAAATTCCCAAATTTTTCTCATTTGTAAAACAGGCAATTCTGCCACAAAATAAAAACTATTTTGCTCATTTCACCTTCCTTCCTAACAACTCCATGTGGTAAGTACTGTTTTCTATCCCCATTTTACAGATAAGGAAACTGGGGCTGAGAGAAGTTAAGTAACTTACCTAAAGTTGTAAATAGAGGTTTGAGTTGAATGTAAGGCTCCTGGTCCACTCCTACCTTTGACTTCTAAGTCTATGATGATTCACTGCCTCTTTCATTAGAGCTACCATAAAAGTGATTTACACAGTGGGCAGTATCAGTCTAGGTCCTTCACAGGTATTATTTTGTCTGATATTAACGTATCATTCCAACTTCCTTTTGATTAGTGTTAACCTGATATATTTTTCAATCCTTTTGCAGGTAGCATATAGTTGCTCTTGCTTTTTAATCTGTATCTTAATTGGGGGTTTAGTTTTAGATTTAATGTGATTATTGATATGGTTAGGTTTAAGCCTAACATCTTGCTATTTATTTTCTATTTGTTCCATTCTTCTGGTTCCTTTTTCCTCTTTTTCTGCATTTGTTTGGATTGGTGTAAGTTTTTAATGATTCCTTATATCTCCTCTGTTCATTTATTAGTTGTATCTGTTTAGTTGTTTTAGGATTCCTTTAGGATTTATAATATGTAACTGTAAGATATCATGATCTAACTTCAGATGATATTATACCACTTCATATGTAGTACAAGAAGTATAATATTAGACTTTAATTTCTCCCCTGCCAGCCTTTGTGCTTTTGTTTTTATACATTTTACTTGTATACATCTTATAAGCCTCATAATATATGATTATTTTTGTTTTAACAATCAATTATCTTTTAAATAAGAAAAAAATCTTGCATATTTACCCTCATAGCTATCGTTTCCAGTTATCTTCATTGCTTTGTGTGTAAATCCGGATTTCCATGGAGTTCTTTTAACATTCCTTATAGTTTGTGTCTGCTGGTGATGAATTCTTTTATCTTCTGTATGCTGGAAAATGACTTTATTTTACTTTGTTTTTGAAAGATATTTTCCTGGGTGTAGAGCTCTAGATTGGCAGGTTATTTTTTTCTTGTGTTACTTTAAAGATTTTGCTCCATTGTCTTCTTACTTGCATTGTTTACAAAGAGAAATCGGTATGTAACATGTTTTTTTCTTTTATTACTGCTTTTAAGATAGTCTGGTTTTATGTATTTTGATTATGATATGCCTTGGGGTAGGTTTCTTTATGTTTCTTATGCTTAGGTTCATTGCACTTCTTGGATTTTGTAAAAATCAGAAAATATGGGGGATTATTTCATCAAATATTTATTCTGTCCACCCTTCTCTCTTCTTTTCTTTAGGAATTCTAATTACACATGTCTTAGGTCACTTGATATTGCCATGTAATTCACTGATGCTCCTTTTTTTCTTCTGTGTTGTCTAATCTGCTAATCCCAATTGAGTGTATTTTTTCATTGCAGAAATTGTATTTCTTTGTCTCAAGAATTTTGATTTGGATCTTTTTTATATCTTCCATCCCTCTAGTTAACTTTTGAACACATGAAATACAATTATAATAACTGTACATAACTCTTTTGATGTCCTGCCTGCTAATTGAATATGTGTGTCCGTTTTGACTTGGTTTCTATTGATTATTTGCATCATTTTTCTGCTCCTTTGCATGGCTGGTAATCATTGATCGTATGCCTGATATTGTAAATTATACCCTGTTCAGTGCTGGGTATTTTTGTATTTCTATGAATGTTCTTGAGGTTTTCCTGGGATTTAATTATTTGGAAACATGTTGATCCTTTGGGGTCTTATTGCTGTGATCTATTAGGCTGGTCTGGAGCAGTCCTTAGTCTAGGGCTGATTATTACACATTACTGAAGCAAGACTTGCCTGACTATTTTGTCCAGTGCCCCATGAATTAAGAGTTTTTCTCATCTGGCTAGTGTGAATAGGCACTATTTCTAGTACCGTGTGAGTTCCAGATACTCTTCACCAATCCTTTTAAATGTTTTTCTCCCTCCCCTCCTGTAGTTTCTTCATCCACATACACAGATCAGTACTGTGCTGAATATTTGAGGGGTCCGTGTACAGATCTCCAGTATTCTTTGTGCAGTTCTCTCCCCTCCAGTACTTTGTCTTGACTCTAGCTGCCCTAGTCTCCTGAACTCTCACCTCCTTCTGCTCTGATCAAGGAGTCCACTGGCCTCAGCCTGGGTTCCCCCTGTCTGTACCATGGTCACAAAACTCTCTCAAGACAGCAAAACAAGGCAGTCCGTGGACTCAGTTTGTTTATCTATCTATCTGTCTATCTATCTATTATTTATTCATTTTTGCTTTCTCTTGGGAGTCATTGTCCTTTCTTTCCTGGTGTCTGGTGTCTTGAAAACATTTCACAGATTTCATCTTTTGGGGAGTTATTTCAGGTAGAAGAGTAAACACTGACCCTGTTACTCCATTTTGCATGGAAGTTGAAGTCCTGTGCTTTTTTATGCTTTCCAGTGATTTCTGGAATGATCTAAAGGGTACTGTTGATCAGGCATTTGTGTATGGTAGATTGATTAACCAAAATGCCCTTATTGGATATGAGAGAGTTTTAAAGTTACTATTATAGTGTAAGCCAAATGTGTTGACATATTTGTGTTCTAAGCCACGAAGGGATCATTCCCCACAACTAAACCCACTTTAGTGCCTCCACCATCAGGTTAATCGTTTGACTGGGAATTGATAGCAAGCAGGATTTTTAGCTATGCCAACTGGAAGTAAATGTAAAATTCACTATTTTAGACATCAGACCAGCTCAGAATCAGTCTTTTGGGTACTTATGCTTTTGTTCTTTTGACTGTTTTTTGTGCTCTTTAAGTTCATGTGCCCAACCTCCTTCTTCCTTCCTGTCCACCATTCCCTCCTTTTAAAGAGAAGAAAACAGAGAGTAGGCCACTAGTCAGGACATTTGGCCTTTAATCAGTTGCTCCTAGCTCATCTCTGCCTAGAAAATAATAATAGCAGTGACAGTTATATTTAACATGTATTGACTATTTATGTTGTGCTAGGAACTCTTCTAAGCACTTTTATTAACTCGTTTAATCAGCACAACGTCCTTATAACAATATCACTGTTATTATCCCCAATTTATAAATGGGGAAGCTAAGGCATTGAGAGGATAAGAAAATTGTTCAAGGTCACATAGCTAGTTAAAAAGGGAAGGATCAGATTCCAACCAGGAAACCCTGCCCCATAGCCCAAGATCCTACCACTCTGCTGTGTTACCTTTCTTCTGCCCAGACTCCCTTCACTTTGGAATTTACATCTGCTCTAAATTCTTTTTCTTTCCTGAGTTTCTGACATGCTTTACTCTGACTTTCAATTTGTATGATGTGGAGATTTCTACCCCTGGTTGTTGACATATTACCTATAGTGAACTCTATTGAACAATTTCTTTGCTGTCTTGGTCCCAACCTTCAGTCTTCTCTTGCTGCTTCCCAGTCACCAACCCAGGTGCACCTAAGTGCCTACTCTTTATACTCTTTC
>NW_006774564.1:4064223-4075627 GCF_000442215.2 Lipotes vexillifer | reverse complement strand
TTCCCTACTCTTCATATTCACAGCTCTGTTCACTCAGAACTATTTGAGTACTACATCTCCTTAAATTATTACAGGCTTTGCCCACTCATTCGTTGGTTCCACAGCAGAGCCCCATTTAGAAATAACAGTAAGGCAGGAGGATCAAGGAGATGCAGCTCTGCCAAGGAGAGATTAAAGTGCCCTGAGCCTTAAATATGTGGCTCCAGGATTTCTCCAACCTCTCTCGCTTGCTTACAAGGGTGTAATTAGGTTGCTGGCCACATGCCTGTTTTTTCCAGTCATGGACACCTACTTCCTTAAAATGAGATTGTTAGATTTAACAACACTTTAAGGAAGGTTTGGGGAGCACTGAAGTACTATGTTGAAAGTGAAGCTCTCACCTTCAATTTTCAACATCTCCCAACTCCCAGAAGGTGTCACAGAGTTGTGATGTGGTGGCCAGGGCAGGGAGGAACATCTCCATCACCTCTAGCTGGAATCTCCAGACACCACCATGCCTCATAGTCCGGGTTCCCCACTTTCTGGCTCCGGAGAGGGAATAAAGACCTCCTTTCTCTCTTCAAAGCCACTTAATTTACGGTGCAGGAAGATTGTCTAAGAATATTCTGTTACTTCAAGAGAAATTCCCACCCCTAACCAGAGAATGAGGCCAGACCTTCTGGCCCACGTGAAAACAGCTGTGCTATTTAATAATGCATTTCTTCAAGTCTGCCTGTTCCTCCACAACATCATCTTTGAGGCATCAAAAATCCAGTCAATGTTGTGTGTGTCAAGCTCAGTCTGGTTCCTCTTCATAGCGTTTTCTCCAAGAGGAAAAGATAACAGGCCACCACATTCCTCCTTATTTCATACACTCCCCTAATTTCCTATGAGCACATGCTTGGGCAAAAAGATGCACGTTCTCCCAGGGGCAAGGGAATTTTTCGGGCAGCATAAATTGTGAGTTAGTGGTGAGTCTCCTCAGAGACTTGGATCTGCAAAGGACGCACCATATTTACATCACTAACCAGAAAGCTTATTATCTCAAGCCGAAGCATCTGCATTTGAGTTATTTCACAGGATCAAGGCTCTTTAAAGAAGAGTGGGTGGGTATTTGCATTCCATTGCATGAATGAAAAGCTCACCAAAGGGTGCTTTCCAGAACCAAGGAAGATTTTGCCAACCAGATATAATTCATTGCAGATGTTTCTGGCAGAGCCCCCAAATGACAATTTGCAACTTCAGTAAATATTAAGATGAATTCTCTAATGAATATCCCCATTTAACATAAATGCTTACTTTAAAAAAAATGAAAAATGGAATTATTTTGAATGCTTCTGTGAAAACTGAAGCTCAGAGAAATTAAACAACATCCCTGAAGTTACACAGCTTCTTAAGTGGTGGCCAGTAGACACAGGTGAAATAATGCCAGGTTCACAGAGAGTGACTATGTCAGTCATGGAAGCACACTGCCCCCTCCTCTGGTCTCGGCATATTGCCTGTGACCCTTAAGGATGTTTCTGATGAGGTGAAAAACTGAGGGCATAGCTAGGGGAGAAGATCAATCCAGAGACATAAAGGTGATTGCTTTAGGAGAAAGAGCCCTTCCTAAAGAACCAGTGTGTTGGAAGTGATCAGAATGAAAAAATCAGGGTTCAACACCAAGTCTAATCACCAACAAATGCAGAAAACAGGGTGGAACACACAACAATCCTAGTTAAAAGTAGAGATTAGAACCTGAGGTACATGAGGCAGGGGAACAGCCTTGGAATGAAGAGTCACAGCCCCAGGAATTGGGAATAAGGCTGTTAAATGAAGGCAGCATTGCAAGAGAGCAGAACTGGGGGCCCTACCAATGTCAGGACCATGAGTAGAATGCCGGGGAAGGAGAAAAGCCCGAGGTACAGGTTCACGGATCAGGCAGACTAGAGACAAAGAGGCTAGTCTGGCACAGCTGAGAGTATTTTGACAGGCTTAAATCCCTAGAGCCACCACAAGAAGCACCTGTTCCTCCTGGCGCTGTCTAGCGGGTTGTGGGTCCAGCCTGCTTGCTTCCGGGCAGGGTCCTGACACCAATCAATGGTGACCGCACGGTCCCACACAGACACCTCCATCAAGCAGAGGGCACTCTGTTGGGCAAATTCACTCTCAGCCTCCTATCTTACTCTTTGTCATAAAACTCTTGTGTTTACCAGTGCATTAAATATAACCCTGCAAGAGAAAATCCTCATTTTCGTGCTTGAAATATAGTATCTAATGGCATATCTATTTGACTTTTACTACATGCTTTTCATTCCTCTAAGTGAGGTAATTGACCTTTACTTTGCTACCCTGTGGATTAAGAGGCTACACCACACTCTGCATCTGATATTTCCAGTCCTGCAGGAGAGGCGGTTTTGATCTGCTTCTGTTGCAGCCCTGCTCTTCGGGCAGGCCTTCAAATGAAGGGAAACCTCAAGGTCCAAGACTGCTTTGTGACAGTTATTGTCACCATCATGTGGATTTTATTAGACAAAGCACAGGTCACTTCATTTCTATGGCCATCTCTATGGAGTCTAAGGAACGGGGGCCTGTAAGGCTTCCAGAACCTTCCACCTCAGTTTCAGATGACATATCCTCACTCCCTGCCTCCAGTGTGTTCTTTAGGGATCAGCAGCATTTTTCAGATTTGGCTCAAGCACCTGAAAGTTTAAAATAGTGTCCAAAGTACACAATTTGTAAGAGAGAAAAACATATTAGTGTCGCTGGTAAAAGCTTAAGCTCTCTTGTTAATGAGGTGTACCCAAAAACGCTTTGTGTGATAATTTATCACTAGTGTTATATAGAACTCTAGAAGTCAGAGAGCCTGGGCTTTCTCTGTTGCCCTTTTAGCTTTCCTTTCCACAACCAAAACAACAACAAAAATAATAAAGATGATGATAATGATGGGGATGATGATAAGGCTAATAAACACTTACTATGTGCCAGGCACTATTTTTAAATGCTTTGAAGATAATAATATGTTATTCTTCATAGGAACCTTATGAGTTAAGTACTATCATTATCCAGTTTCACAGATGAGGAAATTGAGGCATATAAGTTATGTAACCTGCCCAAGGTCACACTGCAAGCGAGTAGTAGAGCTAGAGTCTAAACTGAGGCATTTTGGACTTGAGAGACCGAAGTTTGGATCCTACTGCATTTGGACAAGTTGTGTATATAATGAGGGTATTTCACTAACTAACGTCTTGTTTCTAGAGTGTCCTCAGGCTTGATCAGTTAGCCTCTAGAGCTGCAGGTTTCTGAACACCCCAGGAGGATTTCAGGAACCTTAGGGAAGGGCAGTCAATCAGTGAAGCCCTGTTACATAACGAAAAAAACTCGATCCCTTCCACGTACTGACTAAAGGACTAACGGACACAGAATAGGTATTGGGAACTCCTCCTGGGAAGGCAGGTGATTGATTGCTGAGGTCTTCGACCTAACAATCTAATAGTGTTCCCTCCTGTGGTCCATCTTGCAGTCTAGAAATTCTTCTCTGGCTCCTTCCCTCTGTCTTGCTAGTTCTGAGCTTCCCCCCGCCTCCCCACCCCCGAGACAAGGATTTGGATACAAATAGTATATTTGGGAAATAGTTCCAGAAAGCACTGTGAGGAAATGAGGAGTAAGTAGAGCAGGAAGGAAAGTCAATAAAGTTGCTGTTTTCAGAGCTTTCTCCTTGAGAGGCAAGGAAACTGGAGTATTTTTCCTCAAGCATCCAGCCCTCATTGGCTGAAGGTTGCTCCTGGGAAGGTAATCCACCTCTAGCTTGTTCAACTTGCTGGCCAAGCACCAAGCACATTGAGCTATAAGAGACCAGGAAGCTGGCTGTGGGGGAACCGTCTGCTGTCTGCAGGGGTAGTGATGCTTTTGTTACACACTTTTTATCTTTTCTTACCCAGAACCCTCTCCCCTTCTCTGTTCCTTCCTATCAAACGATTCTGATAACCTGTTCAAACCAGAGCTGAAGTCTTTGGCAACGAAAAGCAGGGTAGAAAGAGCTCAGCGTTTAAGCACTTGAAGAAAAAATGTTGGCTTACTTTGTTTAAAGTATTGCTAGTGGGATTCAGGGAGAGGGAGACAGGGAGGTGTGTGGAGAAAAACTAAACCATTATGTTTCTATATTAAAACAAGTTTGGTTTTATATCCTACATGTAAAAATCTCCATCTGAGTTTTATCTTCATCTGTAAATTGAAGATAGTGATACCAGCCTCTCTCTCTCCCACGAAGTTGCTGTATAGATGAAATAAAACACCATTAGGAAAAATGCATCATTTGAATGTGCTTTTAAACACAGAATAAGCTCAAAAATACTAGCTTATTTGTTATTGTTATTATGTTTTCTGATCCTGTGTTTCCACATTTCCACAGTGAGGGTATTGGATTGGATGATTCTTCCAACAAATATTTATGAAGAGCCTACTGCCCACCAGGCACCATGAAGGATTCCATTCAGGAGCTGGGATTTAGCCCTGCCCATTGCCTGCCCTCATGAAGTCCACAGTCCTGGTCCCTCTCCTCCACACTGCAGGTCCTCACGGTCCACCAAAGCTTCTTCTCATCCTTCTGTTAAATACAAAACAAGAATGAGAAGACCTAGTGACCCTGGGGTAGTTAAGACAACAGGTCCCTTCTTTCTGTGGATATTGTTCAATTGGAAGTTTTGCTTGTTCTGTTTTTATTGATTTTTTTAATGGTTCACTGCTGAGAAATAATAAAATCTTAGCCACAGAGTCTTATATATTGTAAGTGTTCGGCAAATGTTTGCTGAACATAATGATTGATGATGACAGTCAAGTGGAGACTAAAATTTTTGAAGTTAACTTAGTCATGAGCCATCTGTGGTGGCACTTGACATGCTCTCTCATTCAAAAGTCAAAGTAAAACCAAATGAAGTTACTCATCGTCATCTCTATTTTACAAATGAGAAACCAGTCTTAGAGAAGCAGTCTCTAGCCTAAGGTCAAACGGTTTAAAAGCGATCAACGGAATATTCAAATCCAGATGTTTTCTAACTCCAAAATACAGCACTTTTCACCTTAACTTAAAAAGTGAAGTGAATATACACTACCAAACGTAAAATAGATAGCTAGTGGGAGGCAGCCGCATAGCACAGGGAGATCAGCTCGGTGCTTTGTGACCACCTAGAGGGGTGGGATAGGGAGGGTGGGAGGGAGACGCAAGAGGGAGGAGATATGGGGATATATGTATATGTATAGCTGATTCATTTTGTTATAAAGCAGAAACTAACACACCACTGTAAAGCAATTACACTCCAATAAAGATGTCTAAAAAAAAATTCACTTCATTCTATAAAAAACAAGCAACAAAAAAAAAACTTTTAATAAGAATTGTGTAAGGTTAGAATTGGAATGAACTTTGTAATTATCTAGCATATTCTGATGCCCACCTCCTGGTGATAACATTTCTCCATTTTCCAATTCTAAATCCTTGACAGAAAAGTCTGGTTGGCCCAGCTCATCTTTTCAAGCTAGACCATAAATTTTGGGTTGTTGATCAATGTATGTAATGACTGCTTTGGGGTCTTACATCCAGTCTAGTTCAATCAGCTCAGGAGGTGGTGAAGTCATGGAAAAGTAACATGGTGTTTTGGGTTAGGATCTTTTGGTTGCTAGTAACAGGAAAATAATTCAAACTAGTTTAAACAAATAGAGACTATTTTGGCTCATTACTAGGAATCCAGGACACAGCTAGATTCAGATAAGCTGGCAGTATGGGCTATACAAAGTCATCAGGATATTATTTCTGTCTCTTAGTTTTGCTCTCCTCTGCCCTGGCTTTATTTTAAGCCAAGATTTTCCATGTTGTGGCCAAGATGGCCATGAGCAGCTCCAGGCTACCTACTACCAGTGTAGTAATACTATAAGGAAGAAGAATTCTTACTCCCATAATCTCAGCAAAAGCCCCAGGACCAGTTTTCTAAGGGATTGAGTCATGTTCCCATCCTTGAAACAATTATTGTGTCCAAGAAGATAGGATGGATTGGTAGGCTGAGCCCAGCTTCTCTGCTCACCCTTGGAGCTGCAAGTTGGAATCCCCCACCTGATCCTCTTAGCCTGAGAATGAGGAAGGATGGTCCCAAAGGTTTGTTACAAGAAGGGATTTGGGGTGTGCAAAAACACAGGCATACCCACCACAGTTTAGATATTACCAGAAGGTAGGGTCAGTCAGGCAACCAGTGTAGGGCATTTTTCAAACACAGGCCAAATCCTTCACCTTTCAAAGAAATGAGTCACAGAAGCCAGTTTAATTCACCAAAAATGAATCAGCTAGTTAGTGATTGTGTCCAGGTCTCTTGATCATATATCATTTTACTCTAAAATATGACCCTGATCCGTAATAAATTACTTTAAATTTCATTTCTCATTAAAATATTCTCACATTTGGTACAGACCCTATCTCTGAAGATTTAACCGTATCGATGGAAAGACTGAATGTGATTATGACAGTATCAGTACTATCTAGTTACTTTTTCCTGACCATATCCTATCTAATGGATCTTTTCAGAACTCATTGCTGTGCTTCATTTATATTCTCAGAGTTCTTTGTTTCTTTGCTTTAAAGCCCTTGTTTCTAATCTTAAACAGTTCAGGTCATCAGTCATAGCAAGTAAGATCATGCTCTTTTAGTGGGCAGGATTTTTTTCTTTTACCTCTCTCTTTCTATTTTTTTTTTTTTTTATCTTTAAACTTCAACTTTTCCAAGGTTTATTAACAAAAGTAGGCCATCAAATAAGGGGAAAAAGCCAAAGGCTTTGCTAGGTGCATTCTTCTCTACTGGACGTTATTTTATTTCTCAGAAAAAGGAGAATTAGAAGAAAGCTATTACCTCCAATTTTCCATACCACCCATGGGAATCTAATTCAATTTCCTCTCAAATTTTGTAGTGAAAAGTAAAAGTATAGAATAAGGTTGCTGTAGTGTATTCTTTTGCACAGATTTGACTTTTATTTCTAGTCATAAAGCTATTTATTCAGCCTGATCCATTTTTAATCAGATTCTAAGGTAACCATTTGAAGAAATAAGACCTTTTTAAGTGGAGAAGTATACATATTTTAGAGATCTCAAAAAATTACCTGACCAAAAAAAAAAACTTACCTGACAATCCCACCTGATGAAGGAATCCCACAGTGTCAGATGGCTCAGCGCTGCAACAGAGCCTTACTGAACTCTTGGCTTTGCAAAGCACAAGAGAACTTTAGTTTTATTCCTGCCCTATTTTTCTTATGTCCCAATTTCTCCAAGAGGAGAATTATATTTTTTTAATACAAAGAAGTATATAAGAAAATATCATGGTATAGTTCACATCAAATTGGAATTTAAAAAATAAGTGAAAAAAATTTTTCACTTTTGTGGTTCTATAAAGAAAAAAAAAGAAAGAAATCTAACTTAGTTGGTTACTATAAACCACAGAATGGACAAGTATGTGTGAACATAACTTGAGCACGTCAACAATCTTTGTAATTGCTTCTTATATCAGGAATATATTCAGTTTCCCCAAAGAGGAAGGCTGAATGTCTTAAACAGGGTGAGGCTTGTTTTCTGCATGCAAGAGGACACGGGGAGGTCGGTTGCTGGGGGCTCACATAGTGTGTGAGGACATGGTCTGGCCTTGGTTTCCTTCTAGCTTCCTAGTTACCTGTCGTTAAGCAGAACTTCCATTCTTATGATTGCAAAGCTTTAAGTCCCTCTAGCATTTCCGTCTGGACCCCAGACAACAGAACAGGAGGAAAGCGCAAAGAGAAAGGAGCAAAAAGCCAAAGGAATGATTCCATTCAAGCTGTCCTTTTTGAAAAGCTTCCCTGAACACCCTACCTAGTGACTTCTGGTCACATCTCATTTGTCAGAACTACCTAATTTGGCCAACCCCAGAGGAAGGGCAGTCTGGGAAAATCAGTGTTTTACTTTTCCCACATGTTTTACAGAGGAAGGCAAGAGAGAAGGGAATGTGAAGGACTTTTAGATAGCCATGAATTTGCCATTCCTCTCTATAATAATAGCTAATATTTATTGAATACTTACTATTTACCACAATCTGTGATACACATTTAATGTGGACTATTTCATTTAATCTCCATAGCAATCCTATACTATAGTTACTAACGGTAGTCCATATTATAGGTGAGGAAACTGACACTCAGTTGGGGACACCCAACAGGCTCATGGTAGAGCTAGGACTTAAACTCAGGCCCTTCATGTCCAGAGTCCAAGCTCTTAATACCATGTTTCCCTATCTGTCTTATAGAATCTGGTTCTTTGAACAGTGATCATTTGTATTTCTAGGATTGGAGACCCCGAGATTTTCTGTTTTCTCAAAAAGAATTAGAATGGTTTACTATGCACATATTAAGCATCTAGGATCATCTATTAATTGCTAATTGGTCTTGGATTAGTTGAGTTTTAATTTAACAAGCTCTTTATCTGCCAGTCTTCAGACTGATTGGTTGTGCAGAGAAGAGTGACAGTCTGGATTGTGATGATGATCTTGCTATGTCTTTTATCTTTTGGCATCTCTTGTCTAACCAGATTTCTCTTGGGTGTAGTAAACGGGTCACAGAGCACCATCATATACCCTTTCCAATCTTGGACAATGCATTATCTCAAATTGATAAGCTCCTATTTTTATTTTATAGTCATGGTACTCGTCTCCCTGGCAAGCTTTAGAAATAGAAAAGGACTATTTTTAATATTATATACAAGAACCAGCAGTTTAGTGAATCATGTAATCTGATGCTTCACTGTGAGTAAGTTTAAAGTCTCAAGTAAGGTTTAAGTGGAACTTTTAGAGGGTTTTAAAAGTGCCATAAGGATGTCTAAGTCATTTATTGCAAAATGTGTAAGAAGGCTTTCTGGTCCTTTTTCCATCAATTTTTGGAGCAAACCAATTGCCTTATATAAATTTTTTTAAAAGATCATTTTAGAATCCCAGAGTCAATGAAGAGCTGATCAAGATCTCAGTTTTTATTTTACACTCCCAGAGAAAACTGTATAACAGTACATTTCTCTGCTTCAAAAAAAATAAGTTTATACCATTCAGTTCTCAAAAATAATTCTTCCAAGAACAAAGGTTAGGAGAGTGGAGCCCCCGTCAACCAGGGCCCCCAACAACCAGGAACTCAATATATTGTGAAAGAATGAGCTCAAGAGCCATATGGAAACCTGCCCTCTGTATTTGCAGGGTGGCTTCCTAGAGTCCTAACACCGCTTCTTTCATTTATGCTTCTCCCCTAATACAGGAATCCAAACACAAGTCGGATGTTCAGCCTCTTTGTTGGTCTGTTGGTGTGTCACTGCTTTCAAAAAATTATAAGCAGATATCTATTTCACACTGAACTTTGACCATTGCATAGCTTATAAATACACATATTCTGAAAACATTTTTGCTTACCAGTGATCAGTAGCATGAGACTCTAGATTTAATTAATGAAGGAAGAGGTAGTAGAATGCTGGAAAGGTTGGAGCCCTCTCTTTTCTAGTGCGATTAGGATCAGACCAGCCCCATTTGATATTTGAAGATCCAACCTTTTGCTATAAGACTGTGCTTAAAAATACAAATGATAATAGTAGTAGTTTATATTTATTAAGTGCTTATTACATATGAGGTGCTGTTTTCAGATATACTTTCAGATGTGTGTAAGAAAGACTGACATTAACAGTGCCCTAGACAAAGTAGAAGTTTATTTCTATCTCCTTGCATTTGGGAGGTTGGTGCTCCAGAGCTGGTATGGTGGCTCTGCTCCATACACCCACCTTGACCCACCTTCCTCTGACTGCAGGGGAGGTTGTCTGAGGGTGCTGGTTCCACTACCAAAGTCCACGTGGTCTGAGTGACTCAATACCCTGTGCATGTTCCAGGAACTAAATGAAAAATGGGAAAGGAGTGCAGGCCCAACAGGAGTGTCACAGACACCACTCCTGATAATATGCCATTGGCTGGGATGTAGTCACATGGCCACACTTAGCTAGAGGAAGTGCTGGGAAATGTAGTCTTTATGCCTGTGACCATACGCCCAGTTAAAACTGTTCTGGTGTGGAAAAACAAAGATCAGTTAGCAGTTTCTGCCTCATCACAGTGTATCATTCAACCCTCCTAGGTATTTTACTATCCTCATTTTACAGAGGAGTAAACTGAGCTTGAGGAAGTTGCCTAAGGTTCCTGCTAGTGCCATACTACATAACCCCAGAGCCCAAACTCTTATCCACTGTTTTCTGTAGTCTCTTTTGGATAAATACCCTATTTCATTTAGTTTATTTTTTCATTTCCTTAATTCACAATTCAGTGGGTGTTAGTACATTCAAAAAGTTGTGCAGCCATCATCACTATCGAATTCCGGAACATTTTCTTCACTCTAAAATGACTGTCCATTAGCAGTCACTCCCTATTCACTCCTCTCCCCAGCTCCTGGTAATCAAATCTGCTTTCTGTCTGTATAGTCTTGCCTATTCTGGGTATTTCATACAAAGGAAAACATATCATGTGGCCTTTTGTGTCTGGCTTCCTTGATTTAGCATGTTTTCAAGGTTTATCCATGTTGTAGCATATACCAGTACTTAATTACTTTGTGTTTTTTCTATTGTTATCTACATCTTCTTTATTCATTTATCAGTTGATAGACATTTTGGTTGTTGCCACTTTTTGGCTATTATGAATAAAGCTGCTATGAACATTTGTGTACAAGTTTTTATGTGGATATGTTTTCAATTCTTTTGGGTAAATGTCTAGGAATAAAATTGTTGGGTCATGTGGTCACTTTATGTTTACCTTTTTGAGAAACTACCAGACTGTTTTCCAAAGTGATTGCACAATTTTACATTCCTACCATCCATACATGAGGGTTCCAGTTTCTTTTTTTTTTTTTTTTACATCTTTATTGGAGTATAATTGGTTTACAATGGTGTGTTAGTTTCTGCTTTATAACAAAGTGAATCAGTTATACATATACATATGTTCCCATATCTCTTCCCTCTTGCGTCTCCCTCCCTCCCACCCTCCCTGTCCCACGGGTTCCAGTTTCTACACATCATTGCCAACATCTGCTGCTGTCCATCTTTTTGAATTATAATCATCCTAGTGGATGTGAAGTGGTATCTCATTGTGATATTAATTTGTATTTTTTCTAATGACTAATGATGTTGAACATTTTTTATGTGCTTACTTGTACTTACTGTCCATATGCACGTATCTTCTTTGGAGAATTATCTATTTAGATCCTTCATCCATTCTCTAATTGGGTTATTTGTCATTTTATTGTTGAATTATAAGTTATATATTATATATAATATATATCATAATATATATATATTCAGTTTGTGAGTACAGCCAGAACCTTAGTGTTGGTCAGGTTTAGGTCAGAGATTTCCACACAATATGGTGGACGGGAGAAGG
>NW_006774564.1:4051201-4064205 GCF_000442215.2 Lipotes vexillifer | reverse complement strand
CAGGACTTTGACACACTGGTGAGCTCAGCAGTCCTTTTCAACGTTTACTGTGCACATAAATCACCTAGAGATCTGGTTAAAATCCAGATTCTTATTCAGAAAGCCTGGGGGAGGCCTGAGATTTTAACAAGCCCTCAGGTGATGCCAGAGCTACTGGCCCACGGACCACACCTTGACTAGCAAGTGTTAGAGAATGTCTTAATACGCTGTTTAGACCATGGGTCTACTCCTCTGAACCAGTTTGCTTTGTTCTTCCTCAAATAAAGTGATATCCTAGAAGGAGCCCAGCTTTTGGAATTGACTCTTGGCTACCACTTACCAGCAGCATGTTTCTCTGAGCAAGTTACTTTACTGCTCTCAGCCACACTTTCCACATCTGTAAATCACAGATACTTATTCCTCCTTCTCAAAGTGGTGATGAGGCTGAGGTGAAATAACATACATAAAGCATCTATTCAGTTCCAGGTCTATAGTGGGCTTTGGTAAGTGTTAATTTTTTTTTTCCACCTGCCTTAAATGATAGGGGCTGTACCTCTGACTGTTTAGTACAAATACATCCTTATCAATATAGGGACAACTTAGTGTTACTACCCTAATTTCCTATATTGTCATGATTAAATAGAGTACTCAGTCTCGGTGGTCTGTCGTTAGTCTATGTATGTTTCATCTCCTTTACTCAACAGATTGCTTGTTCTTGGAAATTAGGACTCTACGTCGTCTTCTTTTTGAATGCATGAGACCTCTCACAGTGTTATCATAGAATTTGTTATTAATTAAAGCTTATGGAATGAAGCAGACAGCCCATTCCAGTAGCAGCGGTAACAATAGTGACAGTAGAAATAATAATAATAATTGAAACTAACACTTATTAATACCTTTCTGTCAGACATTATGCTAAGTGTATGCATGGATAATCTCATTCAGTCCCCAAAACTGTTCTTTGAAACACATTCATTTATTGTCCCTGTGGCAGCTGAAGCCTGGCCATACTTAGGAAGACAGCATAACTTCTGCATTGGTAAGAGCTGAGTTCTAAAGGCTAACTGCCCATAGTTTGAATCCCTGCTCCAGCTCATACTGCCTGGGAGACTTGGATTTCTTAGTCCCTCAATATTCAAATGCATCATCTATAATTATTAATAGTGCTAATTCCATGTAACTATTTTGTAGTTTATATGAAATAATGTGTGAAATATGCAAAAAGCACTTAGCACAATGCCAGGTGCTTGGAAGTATTTAGTCAAGGTTAGCTCTGTTTATTTCTTGGTTAAGTCACCCATTCATAGCTTCACAGCAAATAAGTGGCCGAGGCTGTCTGATTCAGTGTCATATAACTCATAATCTCTAAGTCATTTTGCTGCAAGTCTCCCATTTCAAATAATGTATTGAAGTAGAAATTGAAAATTCATGTGTCAAAGTGAAAAGAGAAAGGTCAAGGGGCTGCAGAGGGAGAAGAAGTATGTGAGAGGCATTTTATAATTTGTCACCTTTTGAAAAAGACATCTCCAAATGCCTGATATTTGTGCTAACTTGTTTTCTACAAGTATTTGTGTAGCAAGTGCCGACCCAAGGAAGGCAAACTGGATCCAGGTTTTGTAGTGCCTGAAATGTATGTCCTTTGGGAAGGGGGCTTATTAAGGAAAAACCTTCATTAATTAAAAAATATAATAATATCTTATTGGTGAAAATAATATAAAAGCATATGACTGTATGAACACATTGTTAGGGTCCTTCTCAAGTTTTTGGAAGGGCCGCCTGATACTTAAACTTCATTCACTTCAGGGTAGATCCTCCTATGGCATAAAAGTAGCCAAAAAGCAGCAAGCCTGATATCCCTTCCAGTTTTGTTTCACAAAGGGTCAGTTTTAAACTTCTTTGTCTTGGTACTTTTATTTGAAACACTACTAATAGACTACATGTACAGACCTCTAACTCACAGGAAACTCTGGTGGATAGCATGCTTCCCAGAATAAATATATTAAGTTATTAAAAAAAAACAGGCAGACTAGATGGGTTTTTCATACCTACTGGCAGGTGGCACAGATCTAAATGTTGGAGCCTTTTTATAAGCAAGATTAAATTGACTTGTGACAGCTGCTCACTAAAATACAGGAAGTGCAGACCTGGTTAAAAGCAAGAACACACTGGTTTTCATTAAGTTTGCATCACAGAATAGAGCTCACTTTTTTTTTTTAAAGGCCTGTCTTAGCAATGCCCTTATTTGACAGTGTGTGCAATTTGTTGCTTACACACAAGTGGATCTTTGAGGTACAAGCAAGTCAATTAGTTCTATCTGCAGTGTCTTGGTATGTGTTCTATACGTGTAAACAGAATCGGTGAATAGGCTCAGCTCTCCAGAACATCAGATCTGTGACTGCTAGCAAAGCCTGTTAGGTCTCCACTTGTACAGTTCCTCCCCCACCTAATGTGATGGCAAACGTGGCAGCTGGATGGCCAAGGAAATGGATAATGAATCTGTCAGAGATGAGTGGATGTCACGGGAGTCTGCCTTCCACCCCATCACAAGGCCGGAGTTCATAACACCAGGAATTGAGAGCAATCTCCCAGCACTGTGAAATACATTTTTTTTTCCGTTGGAGGAAAAGCCACTCTGGCAAGCGCTCTAAATAAAGGATTTCAGTGTCTGATTGGAATGGGATGATGAGAATAAACTGAGCTGTGGAAAATGAAAGGGAGCCGTTTCCAAATACAGGCCAATGACATTGTGCCTCAGCGTCCACTTTCACAAGCTCAGCCCTGGCACAGCAGTTGTCACAATGACTGAAGAAAGACAGTCCAGAAGCTGAGCTAGGTCAGCAGATTTACGAAGTTAGAGCTGTAGCCAGCACCCAAGTAGCACTCTGCCAAACTTTAGCCGACCCAGGGAGGCCATCCTTACAGGAAGGAGTTGAAACTAAAAGATGCACACTCCAGAACAACTATGCTACCCAAATGCTCTCCTTTAAGCTGTTTTTATCCCTCCTCTAAGTTGCGTTCTTCTTCTAGGTCTTTTAGGCATTTTTTTAGGATAGCTCTTGTGTTAGCTTTCATACATTTGGCAAATCCTCTGGAGTTTAAATTAAATTAAATTAAATTGAGTTTGCTTTGCCCAATATAAGGTTAGTTATGAAAACCAGTGGTGAGGGCAATTTTCAGCACACATCATGGAGTGCTTGACTTAGTACAATGCCTATTAATTCTCTATTCTTAGTCCACTGCTGTATTCATCATAGTAGAACAGGCACATGAAGTCCCTGCTTTCAGGAAGTTTAGTTGTTTATTTGTCAGATATTTCTTAAACACTTATTATGTGCCAAGTAGCTTGACCCGTGCTAGGGATGTTACAATAAATAAGGCAAATATGACTGCTGCTCCCAGGAGCTTACACTCCAGTGAGAGTGACAGAAGAATAAACAATTACAATACAGCCTAAGTCTAGAGCAAAGATAGTGTGGACTTCATCCTGTGGCTGGCCTTACCTCATGTCAGAGGAGCCCATAGGAAAGGCATTCTGGTGGGTCAGAGAAGGATTCAGATAGTTAATCAGCAAATGGTTTTTGAATGTCACCTAGGAGCCAGACACTGAGATTTCCAAGTTGACATCTGAATGGTAAAAATTATGCAGGTAAAAGAGGTAGAGTTATGTTCTAGGCATAAGGAACAGCTTAAAAGATTACGCAAAGGCAAAGTTTGAAGAACTAATTGTAGAATTGGTAGTGGTGCAAATAAAAATGGGGAAAGAACAAAAGATCGATTTCAAAGGGACTTGTAGGCCATGTTAGAGAGCTTGGACTCTATTCTGAGAATAAAGGGAAATTTTTCAATGGTTCTGAGCCAAGGTGACCCAGTTATTTTTGTGTAAATGATCGTTTTGACTATTGTGATGAGATTGGGCTGAAGAAGGGTATGAGAGGAGGCAGAAAGGTCTCTATAGAAGCCATTGTAATAAACCAGATCAAAGATGATGATGATGTCAACAGGGACGTGGCAATGGCTAGAACTGTATGTATTTGAGAGTTATCGAGGAGGAGGAATTTCAGAACTGGGTGAGAGACTGAGTAAAGACAAATTAGATGTGATAGGAAAGGGAGTGGGAGTGGTCATTCTTGACCAGCTGACTAGAAGGTGATGCTAGAAGGCACTGAGAAAGAAAACACAGAAGGATGAGTAGGTGGGGGAGGGAAGCCAAATAATTCAGTTTGGGATATGCTGGATTTGACATGTTCAGGAGAGCGATCCGTGATGGATGTTACAGCACCAGGACTTATCCACATGTTGAGCAGATGATCTTCACCTAGTGATAATGGAAGGAGAGAGTTCTGTGGATTCCTATGGGTAACAGAGAATCTGAATCTCCTAAAATATTTCCAAATGTTTGAGTTTATTTTGCATGTTTTTACTTTTTTCTAGAGGAAAAAAAATGATGCAAATTTGCTTTAAATTGCCTATAACTCAAAAGTAGTTGAGGACCACAGAGGAAATTGAAGGGGCAACCTGGATAAGAGTGCCCAAGGAGAGTCACTTAAGCTGACTATGCTGATCCAGACGCCAAAGAACAGCACATGAAGAGAACAACAGAAGAGGGTTCTGAAAATGACCTTGAGAATCCAGTGGGGAGAGTGTGTCAGGGGAAATGGAGTGGTCCCACAGAGTCAAATCCCCTAAGGAGATAGATAAAGCAAGGAAGGAAATCCATTACATTTTCACCAGGAGGTCATGGGTGGTCTTGGCAAGAGAGGTTGTGGTTAGTTGGAAACAGTGAGTGTGTGGGAGATGAGAAAAAGGAGATGGCAAGTGTAGAAAACTCAAGAAGGGGAAGGAGACTGTTAAAGTGGTAGCGAGAAAAGAAGACTAGGGTACAAAGTAGATATTTTTCTTCCTTAAGATGAGAGAGATGCAATGAGTAAAAATTCTAAAAGCAGAAACAGCCTTAAGTAACAACCAACCAAACCAAACACACAGAAGCTTTTAAGGGAATCAGAAGCTTAGAGAGATAGGGTGTCTACAGTAGGTACGATAGATATCAGGAAAGAGTAATGAATTGAGTTGAGCCTTGAATGTTTAAAAATCTTTGGACAGGTGAAAATGAACCATTAATTGAAAGAAATATGGGAAAAATAAGACTAAATATTCATCTATTCTTCTTTCACTTCCTTTTGTTATTCGAAAAATATTTTCTCAGCAAATATAAAGTCTTTAGAATAGAAATTGCCTACAACTCAGAGACTGACTACCAGTATGAAAGTATTAATAGCTACAAGGTATATAATCCAATTTACAATTACTACTTGCATTCTTGGTCTTCACACATGAAACCAGCATATTCTTTGGGGTCACATTGTTCATTTCCTCATTTGGAATTTTTAAACACCAGATAGGGTGCTAAATCAGTATAAGCTGGTGCTTCTATCACTTAAGTTTCTAACATCTTCCATATTTATAAACACACCCATAAATAAAGGTGCTAATGAAGGAAGGAGAAAGATTCTTTAATAAGCAGCTTAACGCAAGTAACTCCCTGCATGTAGGAGATTTTTACAAGAACTAGCTCATAATTAAACACTATTTTACTTAACTGAATTTTTTCTCTTTTTAAAAGATTGTATGAATGTTAAAGACTCTGTTTATGTGTTGATGTTGAATGTATTGTTTAAATGGTAGCCTTTCAGCTTATTATAATTTACAACTATACAGAGGGCAGAGTGTAGTTATAAGTACTATGAAGTGTAGTCGACCCCTGAGGAAGCTGAGGCTTGGTCTTACCCAGGAAGGTTTGAGTGGGTGGCTATTGCTTTAGGGGCTACACATTTTAGTTAGAAGAGAGCCCAGCAGCCCTCAGGAATAGTCTTAGCCATTCCTTTGTTTTCTTGCCGTAAGTACGGGTCAGTGTTCCAAACAGACCATTAGTGCACAAGAAAGAAATTTGGATGTTACTGTACACACATTATAGAGACCACCAGCAGTTGTTAAAGAATCTTATTTTCCTACCTAAGAAAGAGTATTGTTACTTTTCCCAATTCATGACATCTGCCAAAAAAGAAAGCAAATGTAAAGCACTATAATATTTCTTCATTTTTATGAAACTTGACTTTCTATATTTTTGTCCTAGTTCCTAGAAAGGGCCAGACTAGTTTAAAAATGCACACACACACACACACGCACACACACACACACACACACACACATACACATACTTTTGGGTTCTGACCCTGACAGATCTTGGCCCTTTACCCCCAGGTCTGGGTATCAGGTCCTTTCCTTTGTGTGGACACCTCTCTTCCCACGTACATTGTTCTGCCCTCTGGTCATGGACATTCTCTTGACCTAGGCTTTATTTCTCCAGAGGATGTGGCTCGTACTTTTTATCTTATAATTTATAACCTGCTACCTCAACAGATATCAAGTTGGCCTTTGTAGTTTTACAGTCAGAGACTTTGGATATGGGAATGTATTTTTGTAGAAATTGCATATTCCATTGTTGCCTCTCATATATTACAGCATTATTCACAGGCAACAAAGGGAAGGCCTTGGCTAATGACCTCAAACCCCTGCCACACATAGGTTTTCATTTTCTAGTATTCGAAGCATCTTTTTTCCTGAGTCCTTTGACCCATTTATGAGAGACCTTTGTGATTATTTTATGTGAGTAGGAAATCTGAGGATTATTCAGGTTGCTTAGAGGCCTTCGTGGAAAAACTCTTCTGCCTGAGGAATGTCATTTCAGAGCCCAGAATGAGAACATCTGTTTATAACCGCTTGGGGTCTATAAAATAAACCTGAATAGCAAATTATCTCAATGGTTATATTTCTTTTTAAACAAATAAGAGTTGTCCTTCTGGTTTAAGGAAAAACAGAAGATGACTTTGTTCTTCAAAGCCAGATGTATTGTAGATTTGATAATAGCACAGAAAAGCCTCTCACTAGTGGCAATATTTTGGATATCTGTTGGGAAACCCCTGATTTCAGAGCACAGTTTCCTTAGGTGAGCGTCAGACCCCACCTAACTGACTTGTATTAAGATTCCTCAAAGTGTGGGGTGAGGTCAGGCTGTATCATAATCCCTCCCCCACCCCTACCCCCAAGGACACTTGTTTAAAAGATTCGGAGGGTCAGGCCTGCAAATCTACATTTTACTAAGTCTTTAGGTAGCACTCAAGCACTACGGGCTGTGAGAGCCGCAGTCCTAGAAGACAGATGGATAAAGCCTCAGTGATCACCAAGACAACTGGACTTAATGAACTCTTGTCTCTCCTCTGCCTAGGTGCAAATGTAATCTCCATGCCACTGTGTGTGTGTATGACAACAGCAAATTGACCTGTGAATGTGAGCACAACACTACAGGTCCAGACTGTGGGAAATGCAAGAAGAATTATCAGGGCCGACCTTGGAGTCCAGGCTCGTATCTCCCCATCCCCAAAGGCACTGCAAATACCTGTGAGTAACTTTTGCTCGGTATTACCATATTTTGTGCACGATGAGCTGGGAGTTCCTCTCAATTTCACTTGCAATTGTGCTTTCACTTCTCTTACCAGGAGTCCCATTCCTCTTCAAAATGCAGCTAAAGCTTTCATCCCTATTTTGCCACTTGTAAGCACATTTTAGCACTTGGATCATCTGTTAAATTCAGTCTTCCAACATTCACATCAGTGTGTTGGGAAATGATAGAAACCACAGGAGAAATTTTTTTCTAAGTGGATGAAACAGGAGCTGCTTTCTTTCCTTCCCCAAATTAATTTCCTATTAAAATAACAAAGGCATTCGAAACTCCCAACTCTGACTTAATTTTAACCATAAACTACTTCCAGAAATTCTCTAAATGTTTACAATTCCATTTCCCATACTGGGTAACCTAAGAGATACTTTGTCTAGAAGATGTTTCCCTCTCCAAATTTAGCTACAGCCTGACTTTGCTCAGTGAAATGGTGGGCTTTTTCCAAATGCCAGCAGTTGATGTCATGCCTGTCGTGTATCCTGTTAGGAGAGGCTGCCTTTCGACAAAGAGTGTGACTGTAGGCCTGTAGGGACCACAGTAAGAAAAGGGATGTTTGTGTGCATGTGAAAAGAGCACAGGCATTATCTGTGTTCACAGGAAGTGTGAGAGATGCCCTGTTATCACTCATGTGGGTGCCCCTCTGAAATCCCTGAACATCCCTAGGAAAACAAGTTCTGACATGCTCAAGGAGACAAGTAATTACTTCCAGAATAAATTGCCCAATTCCATGCATGGACCAATTAGCCACTCACAAAAGCCCAAGGTTTGACCTCTTTTAAAAGTAGAGAAGGGTGGGGTTGAGAATACACCCATTCAAGTGAGAAGTAACAGAAACAGCAGGACAGTGAGTAGTGGGAGAATGAGACCTTGAAAAGCCACCAGCTCCGTGCAAGACTAAGAATGTTATCAGGCACTTCAAAGCAGCAGCTGTGAGAATCCAAACCTCAGAAACTAATAGCCAGGAACCAGGACCTTATCAAGTTAAATATAAAAGTAATGGACCAAGTAACAGGCCATAAAGAATGGGGGCATGAAATTATGTTAAAATTTCTATGAAGCAGGAAAAAAAAATCCGTCAAAGGCTAAAAAAAAAAAAAAATCCCTCTTTGTGAAGGTATTCCGTTTCTTTCTGTGTTAAAGAAAAAACTGACAGCCTAGCTCCTAAAATTAATACATAAAGTTCTGTTGAGCAGAAATGATTTTTTTTCAAGGCGGTTTTATTAACAGAGACTCCATGGGCTTTCCTCAATTGTTGAGAGCCATAGACTCGTGAATTCAGGAGGAATCTCATGAGGTTATTTGTTGCCATACCCTGTGACTAGCTAGAATTCCTATCACCACAGTTGTCAAATTTAGTTTAAAGGTTTCCTCAAATGAAAATGACTCAGATTTCATTTTTGATGTCTGCTGCTCCTTTAGTGGGACAGGATGGAAGAGAACAATGTTTACAAACACTTGGTGGCATTCTGGCTCATCCTCAGGGCAGGCCAATGTGTCAGGGCTACTAGAAAGGCAGCTGGGAGAGACTGCTGTTGAAGGTATTGGCTTCTATTCTAACACAATACTGTTTTTTTCTACCCATAACTATACTTCAAAGTCTTGCTTATTTCAAGACATTTTCACTGGAAAGACCTTGTGCCAGCCAAGCTTTTTCACTGGAATGGATTGTTATATTCTCCATGGAAATGGCTTACATAGCCCTAATATAATGCAACCTCTTTCAGTTGTCCATGTGGATTCTATTGTCTATCCATCCGTTAGTTTTTCTTGGCCTTCTCTAGACTTTTCCCCATTTCTGTTAAAATATGAAGGCGACAGATGGACACAATGGCCAAGGAGGTTGAATTCAGCGTTTCAATCCTCAATATGGCAGAAGCTAGATTGAAGATTTTAAGAAAACCTGCAATGGTCCAGTCTTGCAATGGAAAGAACCCCTTTAAAGAAATCTCTGCCACATCAGACTGCTTGCAAATGTCCAAGGATGGAAGTAGGCAATGAAGTGGTTTAGTACACGGGTTGCAGAATCAAATACCAGTTTGTTCGTTCACTAGCTCAGTGACCCTGCAAAAGTAAAGTATCAATATTAACCTCTCTAACACTTGGCTTCCCATCTGTATTGTGAGGATAATAACAGTTCTTACCTCATAAGGATTTTGAGAGAAGTGAATAAGCTAATGCATGTGATGTGTTTAGCATAACACCTACCACAAAATAAGTGTTCAAAAATAGTTTTATTTTTAGGCTTTTTTTCATAAGGCAGACTTGTCAGTTATTGGACAGTTTTAATTGTTATAAAACTTATTTCTTAACATCAATATTGAGTGTCTCCTAATTTCCAACCACTTTTTCTTTTTAAGTCTTAAAACTCTATATCAACCCCAGTTTTCTTTCTTGTCCAGGCTAACATCATCAGTTCCATTTCTCATATGATAAGATTTTCAACTCTCTTACCTAGTTGTTTGCCCTGGAAGTCCTCTGAATTTTTAGTGTGGAAATTTAAGCCAAACTCAGGACTTCTAGCATTGTTATGATTCTCCTGTCATTTTGGCTTTTTCTTACAGACATGCATACATGCACACACTCACGTGTGCATGTGCCCACACATACATGACTCAGAGTTGGTACATTACAAGTCAGATATTAAGAGGGATGCTCAGGATATGCTGTATCCTTATACAGGAATAAAAAACCTAAGAAGTAAAAAGGAGTGGCTACAATCTCTGATCCCTCAACACCAACTCTTCAGTAGCCTAGAAATAACAGTCATATTGGATAATCTCTGGATTTAGCAGAACTTCAAGCAGCCAGGGTTTTTGAATAAGAAGATCAGTTCCTGCCTACTCTTAGCATAAAAACTAGGAAGGCTTCATTACATCAGAAAATTTTAAGATCTCCCTTCAAAACCATTCAGCCCATCACTCAAAAGGTCCTTAAACTGGGACCTTGCTGGGAATACTATGGCTTGGAAGTCCTAAATTCTGGAGCAGCTCCAAGGTCACTTTTGTATGGAGCATATAGAGCCAGGAGAGAAGAATACAGAGCCCCAGCCCTCTAAAACACCGCCACCCCAATCTGTGAGACACACCACATTTCCCTATGCCTTTCATTATAATAGACTCGGCAGAAGCAGAAGTAATAACTCTTGTGATGATATTTTTATTCATTGTGCTTTTTACTGAAGACTCAGTGTGTTTTCTTGGTTCTTTAAAGCCATATATATGTGTATCAATATATTTCTTATTTTTCTACAAAGCTTATGTTTTATCTGTAAGACATCTTTCTTCTTCTCCCTATTGATCTTCATTCTATTTTTGATAGAATTCTATTTTGAATGTCCTTTGAATTTCATTTCTGTTTTCCAAGTAGATAGAAACTCTGTCCAGCTTCATGCTTAATCATGATTCTCTTGATTCCCCTTGTCTAGCTCATAAATAAAATTCTGATCCCTACTTATAAATGCTAAAAACTTAACAATTAACCTTTAGGAATAGTAATTCCAAAAACGATAATATAATATTGTCTATACCTCTGCTTGCCAAACTGTGTCCTATGACCCTTACAAGAATTCCATGGCCAAATAAGTTTGGAAAATGCTATACATTATACTGACTCTTAGATATTCACATTACCTAATTTAAAACATTTGAGAACCCTAAAATAAGCAATCTATTTTATCATGTGTTTCCCAAACTTTATTGTTCATGGAACGCTTAAAAACCTTCTATAAAACACTCTTGGGGACATGCTGCTGTAAATAATTTCCTCAGCTTTCTGATAGAAATGTCATGGAGAAAAGCCCAGCTAGTTCAGCTGTATTGAATCTTTTACTTTCCTCTTACCTACACAGTCTAATATTCTTCCAAGAAAGAAAATTAAATTGGTCTGACATTGACATTATTTGTTTGTTCAGAAATCCGACTTGAATTGTTACACAATATCTAGGTCTCCTCTGAGCGATGGAAAGTAATTTAATGATTGTTCTATTATTTTCTCTGGTATCAAATTTGCATTGACCAATTTATATTTTCCCAGGCGTACATGTGTATGTCATTATCCAGACAATTTCCTAAGTGCTTTACATGCATTAGTTCATTTTTAACTCACAACAATTTTATGAGGTAGATGCTACTATTTTCACATTATAGAGGTGGAATCTGATGACTACTAAGGAAAAGTATCTTGTTTAAGGTTTAGCTACCTAGTCAGAATGAGAAGGAAGGTTTGAACCTAGGTGTGTCTTGAGCCCAAAGACTGTACGTCTCACTATATGGCTTCTCAGGTTAAAGTTCAGTGACTTCCTCTGTCCTCCACTGGGGTGTGGACTCCATCTGACACCTGTTTGAACAAGTCGGTCTTCTCTAAACCTGCTCTCTTCCACTTTTCTTCCTAGATTGCTCCTTGTTATTTCTTTGCCGTCAAAGACTCCCCTTCTACTTTGCTTTAAATTTTCATTCTCAGTGTACAGTTTTCTTCCTTGATATTCCTATCTAATCTTGTGGTTTTAGATCTTATTAATATTGGTTTAATGCTAATAAACAAATTATAGCCTGAATCTTTCTAATGAACCCAGGCCATTTTTTTCAGCTGTCTATGAAAATCTCAAAGTCAACATTGCAAGATACTGAATTCATTTCTTTTCCCCAAATCACCTTTTTCTTCACTCTCTATTGAAATTCTGCTCATTTTTCAAGACTACTCCTCAATGTGAACTCCTCAATGCAGCCTACCTAGACTGTCCTATGCAAAATCAGCTGCTCTTTTCTTGATAATGTATGTATATCAAGATAGATTCTTGGTAATGTATGTACACTTACAATTGGTTGACTATAATCAAAATTACCATGATAGTGATAATAATGATAGCTAATATTTATTAAGCTTACCGTAGCCTTTTATATTTTGTGAAGTGCTTTATGTACTTTCTTGCATTAAATCCTTACAATGTCCCCATGGCGTGTGTACTGTTTTTATCCCCATTTTACAGATAAAGGAACACAGGCACATAAAGTTTGCCCCAAGATCCCACAGCGAATACATGACAGAGCAAGATTTAAACTCAGGTCATTCTGACTTCAGGACCTAAAACGTTAGCAATTTAAGAATGGGACCATATTTTATTCTTGGCCTTTATAAATGTTTGTGGAATTAATTATTTGGTGAATAAACAAGTAAACGTATACAGTCTTGAAATGTGCTTGTGGATGCATTGACCTCCCATCGATCTTCCCATGTCCCCTGGAATATGTGGCCTTCACAGTTTAGCAGTTCTAACACAAGGGCCTTCAGTCTCGCATAGGAAGAGACCAGCTCAGATTTGGAGGAAATACAATAGGAAAGAGAATCACTTATTTTTTGTGGGTGCTCACGACCCATCCAGCCATCTAGAGATGACATATTGGCTGGCTGGTTTTTTTTTTTTTTTTTTTTCTGGGTACGTGGGCCTCCCACTGCTGTGGCCTCTCCCGTTGCGGAGCAGGCTCCGGACATGCAGGCTCAGCGGCTATTGCCTCCC
>NW_006774564.1:4010535-4051009 GCF_000442215.2 Lipotes vexillifer | reverse complement strand
TCACTGTTGTGGCCTCTCCCGTTGCGGAGCACAGGCTCCGGACGCGCAAGCTCAGCGGCCACGGCTCACGGGCCCAGCCACTCCGCGGCACGTGGGATCTTCCCGGACCGGGGCACGAACCCGTGTCCCCTGCATCGGCAGGCGGACTCTCAACCACCGCGCCACCAGGGAAGCCCGGCTGGCTGGTTTTTATAGGCCTCCCTAAGTGACATTCATGGCCTCAGTGACTTGACCATTGTTGGACTCTGACTACCAATTTTTCAGGCTCAATACCCTGATTCTGTCAGCACAATAAGAGAGGACCTTCCTCTAAGAACCTTACATATATGAACCAAGCTGTAGGGCCAATATATAGAGCCAGGATACCTACCAAGTTATTCATGTACAACCAGTAGTCCACAGTCACTTATTTGATGCTTATGGGACCAGATCTGATTGGGAATTCAATTTTTTTTAATTTTAAAGGGTAATACAGTGTACATACATTATGTTACATCAATACCCACAGCAGAATATCAGGTAGCACCACTTAATCAAACATCTTAATATTTCTGTAGCAAACCTATGATTATTTTCACTGAGTGAGATAAAGGAGAAGACCTCATACCTCTTCCAGTCAGGTTTTGTCACCAAATTAGTTCAGATCACATTTTGTCATGCTGCAGCTAAATTTTGGGAAAAAAACTTTGTGTCTTCAGAGGTTTTTTTGTTTTGTTTTGTTTTTTGAGGATTAGAGATAAGGATTAGAGATAAGATAAGATAAGGATATAATAAATTGATCAATAATATAGAGTAGCTGTTAGAGGCCCAAGCTCTGCATCCTGGACCTCTGGATTAAAATCTCAGTCTCCTTCCCAACTGACTGCAATGATCTTGGGCAAGCTCTTTGTGTTTGAGTTTTTCCCCGTCCGTTAAATAAACCTGAGTATTGACATCATAGGGTTGTCTCAAAAATTAAATGAATTAACACATGTAAGATACTTAGAACGGTGGTAGGCACGTAGTAAGCACACAATGAAGTTAGCTGTTATTATCATTATAATTGCACTGAAATCTAGCATGTGGACCCATCCCAGTCTAAAGAGCAAATTCTCTCTTTGGAGACAACAACTGTATGGGGAGATAAATTGTGCCCAAATGCCGGATTATTCATCCACAATATGAAATAACTGTTACAGTGTTCAGAATATTTAAGTCCTTATGATCAGTGTATTCTCTCCCCTGTAATTAAGTCTCCTTGTAGAGCCAGATACTAATCAGAAGGTTGCTTGGTGAGCACGGGAATTAAATTCGAAAATTTAAATGATTCAAATGCTAATAACATCAGGCTGAAACATCAGACCCATCCATCCTACCCCAGGGTCAACCTCCCTAATGCCAACAGAACACTGAAGGCCTGAAAGTTTACAGGTTACCCCTCCCTCTTCCTGAGACAGTGCTAGGCCAGTACTGCCACCACATGCCTGAAGATGCTCTTCTTTGCAGGCTTTTACCTTCTCACTAGCTTTTCTTCCAATCTTCAGATATGGTATTACACTAAGTTATCAATAGATTAATGTCACCTCTGTCAAATTTGTCATAGACACTCAGGCCCCAGAGCCCTTCTGTTGTTCTAAGATGACTTAGCTAACTCTGATTGGATCATTTATGTGTTGATTTAACAGTACAATTCTGTGAAGGCAATTTTATTTCCTTCACTTTCAAGTTCCTGGGAGACAGCTCACCGTACCTCCTACCCACAGCAGTTTGAACCAGGGAGCCGGGTTGAAAGGACGTTGGAAGTAGCTCCTCTAGAATACAAATGAGTCTGCAGATGAGGCTGCAGAATGTTTTCCTACTCATCACCTACTCCTCTTTCAGCTGGGCTTTTTGGTGGTAGAGCTCCCAGCGGCTAGAAGAAAATCTAGTCACCTACTTAATAGGCTTTTTTCAAACCACCTAACACAACAGTGGTAATATTTTCTCTCAGTTTAAAGCATGCTGAATCCTCGTCTCTTCTGCCTCCCTCTTGATGAGAAGCTGTTGAACTTCCCACTGATTCTCAAAAGGAGTTATGACTTTTAGCACTGCATTCATCTGCTTTGAAAAATCAGAGTGTTTATTTTTGAGGGCTCCATCAGGTTGTCTTCCTTAAGCTTAACTATGTCCCCTTTAGCCACATACTTGGTGGGAGGGTCAGTAAAGTTGGAAGAAGGAGAAGGAGACGGAGAGGAGGGGGAGGGGAGGAAGGAGAAAATAACAAACTATATAAGTCTACTAGGGTCTCGTCCCCCAACTGCAGTAGAATTCCTTAAAGAATAAATAAATAAATATGGGATTGGGGAGGGCTGGGTGAGGAGGGAAGAACTGTAAGTACCTACAAGCTTAGCACTTTCACATTCTTTGGCCCTTTGGCTTTACTCAACATGTCTATGTATCTCTGACTGAAGGAGCATATCTATTCTAGAAGAAGCAGAAGTCCTAAACCCGTATACCACATATTGCAGAACCTTCCCCTAAAGCTCATTTGTACCTGTGTTTCATTTCCTCAGTGTCAGTTTAGCAGTGTCTCAGTAGATGGGGATAATTACGTGCTCTAGTGTTGACTATAAAGGGGTCAATTTGGATGAGGACCTTACTTCTCATTGTGCCTTCGATTTCCTCGTCTGTAAAATTAAAGTGCTGAGTGAGATTATTAACTCCCTTTCAGCTCTCCATTTTTGGTCACTCTTTCTGAATTAACTTATCTGGTGCCTTCCTTTTTTCTTTCCTTCCTATCTACTTATCATCTATCTTTCCCAAAGATTTTTGAGGTTGTTTCAAGAGACAGATTTAAGCCAATGAAGCTTAAATTACAGGGCCCCTCACTAGACTCCTTCTAAATTAAAAAAAAAAAAATCTAATTTCACGTCTGATTTTATACTTTAAAGTTAATATTCCCCGAAAAAGCTCCCAGACTTGTATTTGCTTTAGGTCCCACAAAATCTGCATTTCCCCATGGATAGCTTAGGGGAAAAGACAAATAAAAATAAGAGCATACAAATAGGAATATAAAAGGAAGGTGTGAGAAAAAAAGAATAGAAAGAAAATAAGCCAAACATTAAATCAGTTTACCCAGTTGAGCATCAAGCCGACCTGAGTTTCCTGGAAGGCAAAGTGGTGAAGGGCATAACTACACATTGTATAACTCTTGCTATTAGAATGGAGGAAATTTCCAAAGAGAACAAAAATATTTATTAATACTGAACTCTGAGAAATGTCTCAGTGGAACATTTTATAGGGGACAAGACCGTACTATGACCAAAAGTGGTATTTTCACTCTGATAGAAACCTTCTATCAGAAACAGGCGATAAATTTTTGCTCAAATGTACATTGAGCAACTCCTCTGTACCAGGCATTGTCCTGAGCAGACAACAGAGATACAGACATGACGCTCGTCCCCTCAGAGGTCTCAGGCAAACACACAGTCATAAAGATAAGTTGGTAAGTTGCTCACAGAGGCCTGCACAAAGAGGTGTGCCATCACAAAGGACACTGGCTAATTCACATCAGGGAGGTAAAGAAGGAAGGGAAGAAATAACTTCTGAGCTCAATTTTAAAGGTAAAAATGTTCTTTACATAATAGTTGTCACTTCACAGGGAATGGTTAAAAAAACTGCCAACACATGTCTAGACAATTTTCCTGAACATAATCTGACTGTCATTCCTGTGGCTTATGGGCAACCATCACTGTTGTAAGATGGAGTTGCATTCATTGATTCAGCACTTACAGACCCCAGAGAAACCCACCTTTCATGAAATGAATTGTAGCCTTCCTGTGTTAGTTTCGTAAGCATTTGAAAGATTTCTCATGACTTACGCATAGCCTTTTCAATGCATATAACTGGTTTATTAAATTCTTTAGTTGTTTGTAGAGAACCAAAAGCAAGGTGTCTGAACATTGCAATAAGAAACATTAGGGAAAAAATAACATTTGACAGTATACTAATGGACATCCCTTGGTGCTCAGGTATTTTCAACTTCAAAAATCTTTATTCCAATGAGCAGTTTAAAAATATTTTCTAAGCAATTCCCATTTTACAACAATGGAATAGAAAGTGACTCACCTGGTAGCACCTCACAAAATTTTAAACCACAAAATGAGAAAGAGCCTGAATTTTAAACATCCAAATGTTAGTTAATAGAAAACATCTTCATGAGGAAAATAGGATCTCATAATGGTCCTGCTTGACAAGGTTTGTATAGCTGCAATGAACATTTCTCCCAGCACTGGCATCCCCAAAGGCATGGAAACATTTCTGCATCTTTCTAAAGTATTCAACTGCAGCAAGTACTGCATCAAACAGTCTTACAGGTTTGCTCTCCACTGTGTCTGGCCAAACATCCTGAGAACTCCGCCTTGCATTATGCATGGCCCTCTAACTCCATGCAACTTTGAAAACACATGAAAAGTCTCTTCCTGCCATCCCAACTTCCATTCTCTTTGACTGATTACGAAGGCATAGCAGTTCCTTGTAATGGAGCAGTATTTTCAATCATGGGGAAATTTGGAGCTTCTGCAACTGATACTAAAATTATGATGCTGCCATCATACCTCACTCAAAAGTGGATTTGCAAAGGAAAATAATAAAGATTCAGTACCAAGTCAGTGTCACACTGTGGCAAAGATAGTCTACTGAAACGTCGGGTTAGGAATCCAGCAGTCCTTTGCAGAAATCGCATCCAGCTTGAAATTCAGTTCAGACAAAGTTAAAACATGGAAATGAAAATTTAGGTTTCCGGTTTTGGTTGGTCAGCAATCAGTAATTAAGCTGAAGCATCATAAGCTCCGTGCATTTAAAATCAAGAGACTTTGAATATATCTAATAACTGAAAATAAGATTTCATCCCTTCCAGGGTTTTTTAAAACATCTTGGTAAGCTTTAATTTCTCCCTCTCCCCTCCTTACTAAGAAATAGGAAAATCGCTCTTGGTTTTAAAGAATACAAAGCTAGAAATCTCTGAGCAAGATACAATGATTAGTTAAAATAAGCAGAGGGCAGTTGTTCAAAGATTAAATACTAAAATAGAAATTTAATGATTCCTACATTTACCACCTGTTAGCACACTTCACAATGTGGAGAGCAAGTCCGAACAGCTCATTAACAGCTATCATTTATTGACTGTGTACCATGTGTCAGGCATTTTTATGGATTATCTCATTCAATTCTCACAGCAGCCCTGTGCAGTAGATATTATTAGCCCCTTTCAGATGAGGAAACAGGCTTTTAGAGAGGCTGGGAACTTGCCTAAAATCACCCAGCTAGTCAGTTGCAAAGCATGACTCTTACTCAGTTCTGTCTTATTTGCATCTCATGCTCTCACCCACACCACTACCTGAATTTAGTTGAAATGTTACAAATCTCTGACTTCTAATTAGTAGTATCTATCATGGTGTTGCTTGCTTGATGACCCAACTATATCAATAACAGTAATCATAGCAAAGACGGTTGGTTATAGCACATACTACCTGCAAGCAACGCTTTGAGTACTTTAATTATATATATATATATATATATATATATATATATATATGTAATCCTTGCAACAACTCTAAGAGGTGGAGAACTGAGCCACAGAGAGCGTAAGCCACTGGCCCCAGGGTCACACAGTCAATGAGTATAAGAGCAAAGCTTCAAACCGAGACAGCCTGGCTCTCATGCCCCTGCTCTTGGCTAGGGGTTTTCATCCGGATACAGACTAAATTCATGTCCACATTTATACCAAGTTCAGTCACATTCTGAAATGGTTCTACCACCTCAGCAGAGCTTGGCAATTAAAGTAGAAGCTGAAAAATCGATGAAGCCCATGGTCGATGTGAACAACCTAATGTACTCTTGAATCATTCTGCTCAATTTAATTTCTATTACAGAATTTAATCCAAATATCTGACAAGTAAAAGAAAACTAAAAATGATGGTTATATGTAGTTAATCAGATAAAATGCCAAATGACTTTCAACACCTAACACATGCATATCAACACATTTAAAGAGATCTATTGCATATGTGGATATATTTGCACAGGCCCATATAATGCATACTTGGTGCTTTGTGCCCAGAACACAAGCCTAGATTAATATCTGTTTTGAACCACATACAAATTTTCATTAATCTTATAAGTAAGCACAAAATGTTTGATATCACGAAGCTGTCTTGAACAAGCTGTTAAAGTTGAACATTAATTTCCCAACTCTGATGAGTTCAAGGAGTTCTAGAATAAAGCAAAATGGTCTCAATGGATGGATATATATTTTGGGGGTTTTTTGTGCTATTTTTCTAATGACCTGAATGTTGTCAAGTGTTTATGTTTCTGAGATTTTTATATTATGTTAAAGATGTCACATACTAATAAATGTCTAACAGCTTTTCTTTATTGTTTTCTTTCTCTCCAGGTATCCCCAGTATTTCCAGTATTGGCAGTAAGTAAAAAAAAAATCACCAATCCAATTCTAGGCCAGCTTTGCTTTGTTGTTCAGCTCCTCAGATCTATTTTCCCAGTGTCCATTTCTGATGTAAGAGAGCATTTCATTTGTGAATTGAATTGCTGTGTTTGTTCTCTGCACAGACATGGTGAGAGCACAGATAAAATAGTTCTCTGTGTATAACTCCTCTGTGGATATGGCAGTGCCACAGCTTGCCTGACTACTGTTGATCAATGAAGGCTACCTTTACAGAGGTGCAATTAGTTACATAACCATAACTCATTTAGCAAAAATATAAACAGTCCTATTTACCCATACCTGGTAACCAACAAACAATTTGAACTCTCTCCCTAGGACTGAATATGAATTTCTACTGTAATTTAGAAAAGCAGAGAATGAATGTTTTAGGCTTATTCATTAGAACCGAAAGAAATCACCATGCAACCAGGGAGCAGGAATTTTATTAGTGCATTAAACTTTAGCCTTTGTGAAGGCCTGAAAGAGGTAGGTTTGTGATCATTAGTCTTACTGGAGGAATGAAGGAAAAAAATAATCAGTATGTCCATTTCCCCCTCCTAAAATACAATTATCCATGTTTTCCTGACTACTTAGTTTCAAGTTTGATAGAGAAGGGGTATGAAAAAATACATGCAAAATTTAAGAGTAAGGATACTAGAAATTCCTGCAAGAAATATTTTAGTAGAAATATCAGCAATTGAAAAGAGAAATCTGTCTTCAACACTCTGTGGAACATTTCTCTAGCACCATTGCAAAGAGAATTCTACCAGCTATCATGGGAGAACCAGGCTGTAACTCCCTCTTTACATTTAAAACAAGGACACCAAACACCAAGCCTGAAATACTCACTGAGGAAATGCCCCATAACTTTTCAGAGCCGAATCTCACATAGTTTTAAATATTGTTCCCTTTCCCTCTGATGGCTAAAACCTTTGGACAGCTACTGAATAACTGATTTGAAATAAAGTACTGAAGAAGCCAAGATTATGCACTGTAAGTGAAAAGAAGCATTTTCACTGGGGTTTCACCCCTCAGTCTTGGTCATAGGTGCTGGGCCACACAGGGTGATATAAGTGTAAACAGCAGTGGTTGGAGCTTTCCAATACCCAACATCCATCTAAAAAGCAATACACTCATAATTTGGATAAAACAACTTCCCACTTCTTATAAATGCACAGTCAGGTCTCCCAATTTATAAGTCAACCTAGTTTACTTACACTTGAGAATAGGCCCGCACATGGGTTTGTTAAGAACTAGACGTGTTAAATGCCATGAAAATCAGCCGCTTTGTAAATAGAAATAGGAGTAATGTTCACATTCATTTAGTTACCAGACTAATGCTGCAGCTTCCTCCTTGTGATCTTGTTGAAATGGCATCAGTGCTACAAACTTGCAAATGAAAACCTCCAGATCTAATAGTCTAATTTTTCTGCTGTAGTATCTCCCTTGGCGTTTGCCTAACTGTATAAATATGCCACATTGTGCTCCTTTCAGGCCTTGACAATTGCATTTGCGCATACATTTTGGAGCAAAAGGGAACCAAATGGAAGCAAGCTGAGACAGATAATTGAGGCTGCTATGGTGATCTGACCTGTCAAAAGTTTCAGAAATGGATGGATGGAAAGTAGTTCTTTGGTGTTAGGGTGTGTTTCTGTTCGGAGTGTCAATCGTATGTTGCATGGAGTTTCTGACTGTACTGCTCACTCAACATCTCATTTGGCCGCCTCCACCACATGCCCCATCTCTGAGCATCAGCAGATGTTGACCTTTTACACACTGAATCGGGAAATTCCAGTTCAGTTTTGCTTTGTTTTATTTTGAAATCAATGGTGACCTGAAAGGATGCTTTGTTGTGCCTTTGGAAAATGTATTAACCTTTATTATCAGGAAACTAGGAAAATTTAACTCCTTAATACCTAACTAAAACCCTCTAACCAATAAAGTGATAGCTTGTACCCCGCCTTCATGATGCCTCTGGCTGTTCTGCTTGGAGTGCAATGGGTGTTTCCTCAAAGTTCTCAGGCAAACAGGATATAAGCGCTTCCAGGGGTCACACAACATCACACAGGACTAACTTGCTTATTGCCTGGCTTTAAGGTCAAGAGATTTACCATAAAACCATCAAACATGATTGTATCTTCTAGGCTGCTTTAATGTCATTTACACATTCCTTCTTTGAGGACTCATAAGGTGCTCGCTGTGTGCACTGGTGGATGGATTCCTTTGCTCTCCAAAGGGCAAGAATTCATGCATAGATGACTCACTGCCTGTTCTAGAGGGCACAGAAATGGGGTTTCCAAGGTAAAGCCAAAGAGAGACTGCTTGGATTTTTAACTAATTTTGGGTGTTTGCCAGGGCTTTTCCCTTTATCCCAAGGAAGGAATCAATGAACATAATTCCAAGTACATAGAAAGATGCCGTTATAATAGATGTAACACCCATGAGATTCCCATCATCAAAGAGTATCTCAGGGAAAATGAATGATGCATATTATTGACATAAATTATTGATGTATGTAACCGGAAGTTCATATACATATGCTATATACACAGTGACTGAAGATTTTAGAGACCTATTAGATTTCAGTATAGATTTCAAACTGTCAACACCTGTATTAAGGTTCAAATGCATAGACAGAATGGTCATCCTTTCCGATCATCCGCTAAAAATGTTTTTGAAACAAATTTCCCATTAAGGTCATTTGTACCTGCTGTTGTCTATCTATTAGGAAATAGGTTTCCCAATCATCCCCAAAGTACTTGATTTAAAACTCAGTCATTTTGATGTGCTTTGGCCATGGCTGAAAAAATATTGGTGATAATGTCAGCAATTAATGAATCCCAAAATAGATCTGTAGCCATTTGAGCCTTATGAGCTCTGTTTTTCCTTTACCTGATATAGTAGTAATTCATTCAGGTTTCATTTTTTATGTAAAATGTATCATGCACTTATAAGTAAACATTCACAATTTTATCCAAGTGAATATTTGTTGATGCTGATGATCCAAATTAATATTTGGTTTGCTGTGGGTGTTTTTGTTAAAGTGATAAACTAATCATTATGTTCGAACATATATTATCAGATCCTTAGCCTTGAAAAGCAAGTGATTTCACTAATTATGTTAAACAGTATATTATTTTTAAAAAACATAATTAGAACAACAAGCGTTGGCCTAATGTGCAAATAGCATTGTGTGAGTGATTATCACTTAAAAAGTAAATAACAGAGGTTAAAGGTAACCAAGTCAGAGGTTAAAGGCAGATAATCCACTGAAAATTCACGTCAGGAAACACCATTTTAAAAAACTTGGAATTTTTAAATAAACAAAACCATTTCTTAGAATAGCAACAAAAGAAAAGACATATGTAGACATTTTGTGAACCCAGTGTACATTGTTTCCTTAAATTACCTTCAAATGATTGACATCATGGTTTATAAAGTGTAGAAATTGATGGAGGCATTTGGCTGTCCCCTCCTCTTCAATTTATTCAATTTGAAACAGCAGTTCATTTAAGGGAAATATTCCATTTTCCTGCTTTCTCTTGTAATGAGCATTGCCTTCATCACAGAGTTAAAAATTCATCTCTAATTTGATTTAATTGGCAGGACTATTAAACAAGGGAAGTGCTACCTGCAGGGATTCATCAGCCTGTTGAGAAAGCTCAGAGATGTTTTCATACTTGAAAACATTTGATGCCAGTTGGAGACCTTGTAAAAGTTGTTTTCCATACAGCATCCAAATATTTTTGTTCAGAACTGATTTACTGTAGAAACCTGGATCGTGAGGAAAATAACAAGGTTAATCATTTCCCCACTCAAGGGTTATTAGTAATCTTGTTCATTCTATCTAGAGAGGTTCAGTGTTTGTTTTTCTCCCTTTGCTTTAATACTTCTAAATCCCCAAATAAAAGTTTCATTTGAATCGCCCTTTAGCTAATTAGGTTTTATATAATGAAGAAAAAAATTATCAGGCTAGTGTAGCTATATGGCAAATTGCATGGTGTGCTACATTAATTTTGAACTGTTTGCTGATGTTCTAGAAGGAAAGCTAAGGTCCCAGGTGAGATGCCTTTGGGACTTTGTTATATCATGTACCCAGTATTCTCATCACAGATCCATTTCATATTTGTGTAACTAGCATTTCACATTCATGAAACCTTTGTGGTTATCCAAAAATTGAATGAACATTAGGACATAGCTGCTTCTTTAATCCTGAAGAATAAATTAAATATTCCAGTGAAGAAGGGGGATGTATCCCCTACCTTAAAAAAAAAAATCCAAGAGGTTTAGCAATCTTTAGCAAACAACAATTGCCCACTTTGAGCAATGTTGACTTTTTTCATGTATTAACCTTTTCCCAAGTGACTTTAGAATGTCAAGCCACTTTTTAAGTGTGAGCTGGTATCTGTACCTTTGCTGTTATCTCTGTGTGCGGGTATCTGGAAATTCCTAGCTTAAACAAAGATTTGCCAAGATCTCTGAAAGTTCCTATGATGAACCTTCCAACATGTAACTGTGAACTAAGAGTGGGGTATCACCGAAGACTTCTTAGAATATCAATAGAGAGCTGGCCAGCTAACTGCTCCACTTCCTGGGAACTGGAGGGAAATGTCCCCACATGTCTACAGAATTCCATTTTACAAATGGTGAATCGGAGGTTCAGCATGTCTGAGTAACTTACCAAATGTAATACGGCCAGGAAGGCCTGTTTGACTCCGAAAGCTGTGCTCGTAACATTATACCAGGTGGAAGAGATTAGAAAGAAAAATTCTAGATTTATTAACTCCTACTTCAGACTCTTTCCAACCTAATACATTGCACCTTAGACCTGTTGATCCCTGAATTGCCCCATTTCTGTGCAGGGAACTTTAGTGTCCTGGAGAAAAACAGAAGTTCATTTTCTGTTATCTTACTGCGTGGTCAACAGAAGCTACATTAAAATGTGCCCTTCCTCTACCACCATCAATGATAAACATCCTCTGTAAGCTGAGAGAGAGGGGGAATGTAAAGATGTTACATATATTATAGAACATGTGACAGTTCATGAAATTAGCTATGTAAATTGTGAAACATGCTTGTACATATTCTATGACTGTAAAAATCCAAATGTTTACTTTATTGACATAGTCGCTCATAGCAAAACATTCTGTGTGCCATCTCAAGGGCAGCCTTACCACTATTACATTAAAGTGTATCTTCCCCAGCAATTTAATGATGCTGTATTTCTGAGAGTAGGCAGCTCACTGTAAAGATGGTAAGATTACCTCCAAGGCCCTAGGGGTTTCTTCTGAAGAGCTTTAGGGTTTTCTATAGATTCCTTTGTAGACATCACTAATGTGGTTTCCAAACTCCCTGAGGAACAAGAGCAATAACTCTACAAATCCAAAGGGACATTGTGACTTTTTCTCTTCCTGACGTTTTCCTCATACACTCCTGGAAGAAGGATGTTTAATGAAGGCTCACTAACATCCTCTCAGCAGTGGCTTTTCATATCCATGGTGGCACCCTGTTTCCCACTGTATTTTAGAACCAAAAACTTATGTAAAAATTAGTCTTTTTAGGGCTTCTCTGGTGGCGCAGTGGTTGAGAGTCCGCCTGCCGATGCAGGGGACACGGGTTCGTGCCCCGGTCCGGGAAGATCCCACATGCCACGGAGCGGCTGGGCCCGTGAGCCGTGGCCGCTGAGCCTGCGCGTCCGGAGCCTGTGCTCCGCAACGGGAGAGGCCACAACAGTGAGAGGCCCGCGTACTGCAAAAAAAAAAAAAAAAAATTAGTCTTTTTAGGAAACTTAAAGAGCACTCATCCAACATCATCATTTTACAGACGAGGCAACTAAGGCTTAATTGAATCAGCTAAGTCATCTGGTGGCCAAGGCAGGATTCTAGCTCAATGTCCAATTTCCAAAGTAGGACCCTTTAGAATTCACCCACCTTTCTCATTTAATTAAATGACTAATGTATGAAACACTATAAAGTAGACTATTCTAGAGAAAAAGAAAAAACATAGGAAAGCATAGTCACAATTTACTTTGGTTTTAAAGGGTAGCCACAAAATGAGTTGAAAGCTGCCTATGATTCATGCTAAGGGAGTGAATGTGTGATAGAAGACAGTATTCTAACACCCTAACTCTAAAGCTTTCCTGATGTAAATAAAGTGTTTTTAGCCTTCTGCTTCAAGCTTCCTTTCAGCTTGATTCACTATGGTGTCAGCAATAGATGGTCAAGTTTAGCAATTCTAACCTAGTTCTCTCCAACTTACAGTGCAAAGAGTTTTCCTTGGGGCACAGAGGAGAAAAACTTTCTACCAAAATCTAATTTTTATAACTAGAATCTCAGTTTTTCTGATTCATGAAAAGGAGTTTCAAGTGCCACAACCAAATTGTCACATAACAGTTTTCTGAGTCTCTCCTTAATGGAAAAAAAAAAAAATCAGGCAAGATATATATATATCTGATTCATAGTCTAAATTGATGTGCTTCTAAACTGAAAGAAACTTGAAAATTAACATTTTATCGTGTTAAAAATCAAATCTTTTCCACGGTATTCCAAAATAATTCCTATTGCTTTCTGGACAGTATTATTAATCAATGTAGGCCCTAGAACCAGATTATTCCCTAAAGTAATTTGTATCTTAAGTGAGATTTTTACATATCCAAATCACTTGCTTTGGGAACAGTTAAGATTTCACAAAATAGGGGAAGCACGTTATTACCTCTACTTCAATTCAGTAAGAACTGTTTATACTACAATAATATTTTTATTACACAGCAACCACAAATAGAATAGTAAGAGCTAACACGACATTGTAAATCAACTATACTTCAATAAAAAAAGAATAAGAACTGACATTTCTTAAATGCTCACTACCATGACAAGCAAATATTAACTCATTCATTCAGCCTTGACAACAACCAGTAGGTAGTGTCATTATCCCATTTTACATATAGGAAAGCTTAGACACTGATAGGTTAAGGAACTTGTCCAAGTGGTAAAACTGGGATTTGAATCCAGTCCACGCTCTATTTACATGCACCATATCTTAAATAAATTTCCCCTAAATAGATATTTCCTAGGCTTCCCATAGATGTAATTTGAAATTTTAGCAATGACAATAGAGTAGCAGCATAAGATGGGCATTTCAGATATTTTGTTTCTTTTTAAAGGGGGCAGTGGTTGAGTATGTAGTCTTGGTCTCCATATTCCTCAAGCCAAAGTCTTTGGAGATCATCAAGATGAGTTCAATCCATTTTCCCAGGTGTATGGGACCAGGATCCTTGAGAAGTAGGGATTTCCTTAAAAGGCTATTCTTGAAGGATTGGCCATCTACAGTCCCACTGGACACATATGATAATCCCTCCCCTTACCTCAGTAATAATTTCTTAACTCCAGTTTGGGTTTCACTATGACAGTCAAAGGTCCACAGTTATAATGTGCAGCAATAATTTTCCCTCCACACAGGGGATTCTTAATCCCCTAAATCCCCTAGATTCTCCAAAGGGCATGTGCTTCATTCCAACAGGCTTCATCCTTCTGTGAACTTTAGTGTGACGCTGCTAGGCCATGAAAGAACCATTGGAGTGATGGGATTTAATGGCTGAGAGAAACCATGGAGATCTTTTAGTCCAGTACCTTTATCTTACAGGTAAAGAAATTGAAGTCCAGGGAATTAATAGCCAGACAGCTACTCAACAGAACTGGGACCAGATCCCTTATATTCTGATTCCAGGGACCCTTTGCCTTGCAACATACTACCACTCTGAGACCTTCATATGACCTAAAGATATTCCTTAGTTAATTCATGAAAGAATAAAATTAATAAATTCTGCAACAGTTCACCTAGAAGCAATAGCAATACCTTTGATATATTATAATATTTTTTTGTATTTGCAATTTCTAGCTACTCGAAATAAGCGGCCACTGGCTAAAAGTTCTCAGAGGCTTCATGTTACTCAAAGACTTTTATTAGCATTGAATATGATAACACAGAATTTGTCCCAATTATACAACGAATATACCCTCCAATATGCCTAATTTACTTCTGGGAATTAAACATTTGTTAGTAACTTTGACTGAGTATTTATATGTGCCAGGATCTTTGAGTAACAAGAGTAGCCAGACAGTAACTGGCTAATTTTAAGTTGTTTTCTTACTTGGCCTTGCAATTATAAAACAAAATAAAAATTTAAAAAATTAAAATGAGATATTAAATTAAAAATTGCATGATGACCAAATATTAAAACATGTAAGCACAGACAGTAACATGCTATAGAAGCTTAGCGTCCACAAATTTCAATATATTTTTTTTCAGGACATTTTTCCTCCCAAGGAAAAGACATCACGCATAAAATTTTGTCCCTCTAGAGATATGTATAGATTAGATCAGGATTTCCACGTGATGACTGCTGGTGGCTCTGAGTTTTAGTTTGTCAGGTAGGTTAGGCATCCCACATAATGAAAATTATTTGGAAAAAAATGTCTAATTATATTCCCAAGCAAACACAAAAGCTACACTCTCCCACCCCCCAAAAAGCTATCATAAGTACACAATACAGAAGAAAATACCTGCCAGGTAGGGATCAGATTGTAACTGAGGTGTCTATCTTGATAATTTCATACAGGTCAAGTAGTTAACAATTCAAAAGTAGAATGACCTACATTAATTTTTTACACATGTAGGAAGATCCTCAAAACGAAACCTCAGCATCCTAGGGAAAAATCATAAAAGAGTATACTAAAATATAGGCGTAAAATATTTATTACATTAGAATATGGAATAAAGCTTAATTTATAAAATTAATTTTCAAAGCTCACTTCTAACTTTTATTTAGTATAAAATTTTTGTCTTTACTTAAGTTTTTTGGCAAAGCTTATTAACAAAATGATTAATTATATTATTACTTTCATTTCATCAAGAAAGTCAAGCCACTGAATACTTAACATTAAGTTTACAAACATCACCCCACATATGACCTGTATTTGCCTCTCTTACGGAAAATGATGGAGAGAACCATTTAAAAGGACTAAATTTTTTCTTAATTTGATGCTAATAATATAAATAAATATATTTTCTATATAAAACTATAACAGTGGTTTGAAATCTCTCCTAAATAAACAATTTCTAGGGACTCCCCGGTGGTCTAGTAGTTAAGACTTCACTTTCCAATGCAGGGGGTGCAGGTTCAATCCCTGGTCGGGGAGCTAAGATCCCACATGCCTCGGGGCCAAAAAACCAAGACGTAAAACAGAAGCAATATTGTAACAAATGTAATAAAGTCTTTAAAAATGGTCCACATCAAAAAACCTTAAAAAAAAAAAAACAATTTCTAGAAATCATTTGTTTTTCAAAGATGATCATTGCAGTTCAAGTAGGCTTAACATTCAGTCAATAACTTGAATATTTTGCCAACATGTTACCAAATATCTATTTATTTAGTAACACCTGGATACAGATGTGGAAAATTGTTACATTCTTTATTCATTCATAAATTTTGATGGATACAGCAATATCAATATTAAGATTTCCTTTGCTTTTATGTGTATACACACACACATACACACACAGAGTAACAGTAGATCAGCTTTTCTAACAAATGTTAAAAAACCAAAGTTATAGTGAAAGTTCCATGTCTTGCAAGAATGTTATTCACTATAATCTAATTATGGAGGAAACAATCTGATAATACCAGTTTACAGTAGCCTAGCCACTTGATATCAATTACTCAGTTATTAGATACTTACTGAGGCCTTCTGGAAGGCTTTGCCCTTCCTCAAAGAGATCCAATCTAATTACAGAGACAAGAAATAGACATAAAATTTAAACTAGCAATATTGAAACTTACGCCTATCCACATACCAGTGAGAAATAAGGAGCACATAAGGTAACATGCTATAGGAGTTTAGAGGCAAGAACTCTCCTTGTGGACTTGGGTGGTCCCAAAGGACCACACTAGAGTTATGGTTTTGAGTTGATCTCAATGAATGGTAGATTTGAGTCATGAAATGACTGCTTTAATTGTCATGGCCTATGTACCTTAGCAAAAATAGCTTTAAAGCACCCAGTCCTAAAGCTGGCTCTTCTCCTGCTTTTCCAGTCATTTTTTTTTTTTTAATACAGGTGAATCTAAGAAAGAAATAACATTAATTCTTAAATTAACAATGCTTATAATTGGATTGGAACCAATAACTTTAGAAATATATTTTGAGCTAGAAACATCATGAAAATATATGTTAAAATAAAGAAAATATATACACACCCATACATACAAACCTTAGATATGATCAGAAGCACCTTGGACTATTCTCCTTAAGCCAGAACCACCAGTCATCTTTCTCTTTCTTTCTCTGAGAAATCGCATAAATAAAAATAGAAATAAATCCACTTCTTTGCAGAGATAATGGCTCACACTTAAAACATACCCTAAAGAATCTCTCCTGAAGACTAATGTAACAAGCTCGTATCTGTAATTATAAATTGCAGAGAATGGAATCCGCAAGTGAGAAATTATTTCTTTCCTGTTATCTTCTAGTTTCAGGCACCAGCTTTATATAACGATTTGAATTGCTGAAGTCCCTGTTTGGTTATTTGTAAGAACACTCTACTTTATTGCACAAGTTAATGTATATAGCTTTGTTAGGGAACAGGCTATATATTTGATGTCCATTCAATGTTTTGGGAATCATCAATTGCTTGCTCTTGTTTGGTGTGGGAGTATGTTTTGTTAAGTGCATCACAACCAAGTTAAAAAGTAGATGTGTGGTTTGTGTCTTTGTCCATATAGTTTTCTGTTTAGACCAAATGACATTATAGCTGAAAGTAACATACCCTGATTTTTCCTGGTGCATGCAGATCCTCCAAAGTTTAATAGGATATGGCCGAATATTTCTTCCCTTGAGGTTTCTAATCCAAAGCAAGGTAGGAGCATGTAAAATTCCTACTGATATAAAATCCCACATGTTTAGGGGGAAAATCCCATACTCTATTTTTTAGCACTAAATAAGAGCATTATCATAAATGCCATGTCTTTGAAAGAATCATAATTCAAATATTTTTTTCTAATATGAAGTATCCCAGAAATACTATAGTAAAAGATGTAGAAAAAATTAGACAGCATAAAAGTTACAAGCACTTTATCAAATTTACATTGAATGTCAGTCATCCCAAGAGAAGCCTAGAGTTTGGTTGCCATCACAGTGGGGAGTATAAATAATATATCATAAAAACTTGTGAGTGACACAGGTTTCCTTCCACTGTCTCACTTTTGCTTTGCTTTGGTAAACTGGCTGTTACGTCAGTTGTATTGAGGGTCAGGGAAAATACATAAAGGCAGTATTGCAACCCCTAAAAGACCTGTTTTTGTTTTGTTTTTTAAACTGTCGTTCCATATTGACTGACAGAAATTTGGATCTCTCTCTCTCTCTTCCCCTTCAACGTCACAGTGTATTTTCTTTGCTGAGGCTTTCCCTCTTTTATCCTTTATGAATTACCAATAATTTCTGCCAGGATTAAGAATAATGTGTTTTCTCTCTGTCCTTAGAGCAGTAATTATTTTCTGACTTCTAACATAATAAATAAATAAATGAAAGAAACTGACAGACAGCAGTGTGGTTACACAGGAAGAAATAGAACCTTTAAAAACTGGCCAATAAAATTCTTAAGATTCAGTGTAATGTTAAAATTACATTAACGTCTAGGCTATAGATATACATAGACGTATATAAATAGTTTATATTGAAAGAAAGTTGTCTTCTTTTGCGTCCTTCCTTCTCAGAAAAAAAAGGCACATCTTTGGCTTCCACCTTCCTTTGTTATATACAGGATGTTCCTTTTAAGCTCTAATGAATACAGATGGAGGAGGAAGTGAGCAAAAGGAGGAACCAGGAAATAGCTGCTAAGCAAAACAAAATATATTAGCAATTTGTTGAGGAGTCAAATTGGAAGGGCTGCATTTTCAGTCCTTGATCAGAGTGATGAAATCAAGACTGTCCTAGATACATATATTACTAGCAAATAGAATTATCTTAATCATCCGCTCCAAATGAATTTTTTCAAGTTTCTGCGTACATATGTGGAAGAAGAAATACAGATCAAGCTCAACCCATTAGTATACTTCTGTGAGGATTGTGGGAAGGTTTAGTGCCTTTGTTCCTCGGCAAGTTCAATGAGAGCATCTTCAGTGAACTGTCACTCAGTATTTCCCATTGAATTTCATAGCTCAACAAATTATACAAGACAGGATCTAAGACTTAACACTTCTCCACAGTAAGTTTTGTGCTGAACAAGATTATGCATTGTTTAAAACCTGAAACAGACCCATTTAATTATTTTGCTATGTTTTCTGTGAGTGTCACAAGACTAAAAGCTTTCAGAAATATCTTTAGTTAATGCCAGTTGCACTTTTTTAGAACGTGGATAAAGAGTTCAAATAAATTTCTTTGAGAAGCTCACAGTTGAATAAAGTGCTTGAACTTGACATTTTAGCTAAAGGTGCACTTTCTAGCAGAGGTCAGTTCTGTGCAAACATAATTTATCTGGTCAACATCTGCAAAGAACATCAGGCTCTATCTTGTTTTTGCTATTTTCACAAGCAACACTTCAGGAACAATTGGAAAAGAAAGGCAGGCAAACTTAGAAATTCCTGCCATTAACAAACTGATATCATATACGTAATAAATGTTGAGAAAAAGACTACAATTTTGAAAGGTGGACAGATTCGAGGTGACTCTGAGACTGAGATCCAGATTCCGCTGAATGGTTGACCATTGTGACTATCTGTCATGTCTAATCAATTCAGCAAAAATAATCTAACTGGTTTATATGTAGATAAGGTTATGGTTACACAGAGAGAAAGACATGGTGAATTGAGGCAATGATATTGCTAAGTAACTCAACAACACAACTACTATTTTAAGAGAAGAACAGTAGGGGGTCCTAATATCCATATTGTTATTGGAATAATCTCTGCATAACTGCATTCTTGATTTAAATGGTAATTCTTTTTGCCTCTGAAAATAAAGCTTCTAAACTTTATTACTGACAAGGTCAAACCATTTTCAGCCAAATACAAGACTTCCTTTGTGATTGAAGCAAACTCCCAGAAACAACAAATACAAATATTCTCTTCATTTAGGGCCACTTTTCAAGCGGGTTGATGATAAGTAATTACAATTTGAACGTTTCACTATTGTTTCTAATGTGCTGTTCATTCTTTTAAACCTATCCAGTTGCTCCCAAATTAGCTTTGTCAACAGTTTCTTCTGTTCAAGTTGCAAACCACAAGAGAGGTAGGAATTCTTGGATTCATACAGTGATTTCATGGTGTTATGTGTTGTGAAACATTGCACTGTATGAATCTGGAATATCTGTGAAATGTACCCATCAGCTTATTGGTGAGGCATGTTGACTGATAACGATCAATACATCAAATAGTACTGAGAATGTCATCTGTAAGAGGAAAAAAAATGCTTCACTCAGAAATTTGACTGCTGCAAATTTAAAATGCTGCAATATTTGTTTTCTGAAAGATTAATGTGTGAATAAGAATTATAACACTTTAGGTTCCTGTTTGGAACATGAATGTTAGAGTATTAACATTGTCACTCATTTGCATTGAAAATAAGGAAACTCACTTACAGTGAGTTTCAAGGATGCTTTTCATGAGAACAGAATGGTAGGTTCATGTATGGTGCCCAGTTGACAAATGAAATACCTTGGAATTTCTACTTCCAAATATTGTTTGAAATAAATTTGAACAAATACCAGTGAAGAGCTACACTGGGTTAAGCATTGATTATGACCCAAAAATAATAGTTACTTTACTTTCTTTAAATGAAAGTGAGCAGAATCTCATCTGTGACTCATGAATGGCCCATTCCAGCTAGCATCTGTCATTCACAGACTGAAGATTTTTCAGGAAACATAAAGACTTCTGTTTTTATTTCACCATTTTCCTTTAAATGTCCTATGTGACAGGTGTGTCTTGTTTTCCACCCTTGACTGTTGGGTATATGTCATGTTTTAGGGAGTTTTTGTTTTTTGTTTTTTTGTTTTTTTCATGAAACACCTCTTACAAAGAAATATATTTATTAACAATACCTAAATTTGGTTTGGCCCACTTGGTGAAAATGACCATAATAGCTTCCCTATTCCTTATTGAAAAGAGTCAAATCATTTTCCAGATTTTAACCAACTTGAATTGTTCCTTCTGTGTCGTATAGAGAAAAGGAGGAAGCTGGTCAGGAGATGGGAAAGGGAAACCGATGATATTTAAACCAAGTCTTAAACTTTCCTCACAATGTACCTTTACATATCAAACATTGGCAGTGCCCTTTTGAGGGGAATCCAAGTGGATCTGAAATTTGGGGAACTAAGTTCTTTAGGAACAGAACAGCCACAAGTTCATAGGGTGTCAAGCCTATTTGGGCATGTGTGCATATAATAAGCCAGTCATTGATGCCACAGTAGGGATGCCCCTCCTTATCTATGATATGCAAACCTACACAGAGAAACCAAGGAGGTGAAGGAGAAAGGAAGCATTAGGGACCTTACAGAGTCCATCTTTTTTCTGTCATATCAAGCACTGGATATATAAGAGGACTCTTGACCTGAAATTTGACCCTGTATCATTGAATCTCTAATTTCTTGGGGTCACAGCACTAATGAGATCTGAACACATTTCCACAGGCAGGAAAAAGCCACCTAATGGAGTAGATTTATCATAGAATAATCCAGATTGTTATCAAATAATGTACATGGAAGGGTTTCAAAAGCTACCTAAGGTTGCAAGGCAGAGTTGGGGGTGGGTAAGAATCAGGAAAATGCTGATTCATTCACTTCATTCCCACCCCTAGGGGAGGCCCCTGGAGGCTTGTGACTTTGCTAATGTAGTGAAGGGAAGATACTTTATAAGAATTCTAATTCCTTCACCTTCTGTCTATCTAAAGTCTTTTTTTCCAAATCCTTTCTTTTTGAGTGACAACAGTAAATTTCCACCAGCTCTGACTTTGAATAAACTTTCCTCATTTGGCCCCAACATAAATAAATAAACCTACCTGTGCCACATTCAGAGTACTTTATCTTACATTCCGTAACATATGTCATATTACGGTACATTGGTGACGTAATAATGGAATTAGAGGCAACATGGGGAGCAGTAAGAAAGAAGACACCAAGACATTTAACACCCCCCTTCCTATTCTTGACATTCTTTTTCTTTCATTCTCTTTCTCTCCAACCTTTTGTTTTTCTATAACTCTTTCCTCCCCAGGCCTTCCCCAGCCAGTCTCAGTCAGAAAGTGTCTTTAAACCTTAGAAGAGGTTTGGATCTTTCCTGATCTAGAAAGTCACCTTTGAACTCTCCTTCTTCTAAAATGCTGCTCGCTTAACTAGCCAGTTCTTACATACCATATTATCATAACTGCCTTGTATGATGTCATATACATCAGATGGGGGATTTTGCTCCCCCAGGGAACTTTTGGTTGTCACAGCTTGGGACTTGCTACTGCTTCTAGTGGGTAGAGGCCAGGAATGCTTCTGAATATCCTACAACATATGGGAAAACCACGGATTATTTGGCCTAAGATGTCAGTAGGGCTGAGGTTGAGAAACTCTGCACTGGACTCTTCAGGACTGGGCTTCATGGTCCAACGTGGCTCGTTGGTCTAGGGCTATGATTCTCGCTTAGGACTGGGCCTTGTTCAAGTTGTCCCCTGGTATGAGGTGGTCCTCAATAAATATGCATTGCCAACACATGCCATGCTACACCATGAAAATGTGTTTTAGAGGACCCCGTTAGCTTGTTTACACAACAGTAATTAAAACTTGTCTGAAAAATAAAATATAGCCTACAGTGTGACTTGAGATTGCAAAAGTATATAAAACCATAGCAATTTTTGGAAATCTCCTTTTTCCTACCTAAACTAATCTGCATAGACATATAGTCAATTTTCAGCTAAAATATTTAATAACTCAGTTATAGTGTGATGTATGGCTGTTGTTTTTCTCAACTGTTTAATATTTAGGATATAGCCAGACTCTCTTACAGAATTTGAATGGTGGAGGAATGAATTTAAACATAACTTTCCTCTGTCTCTTCCTCTGTTTCCCAAAGTAAGATGCCTCAGGATCATCACTGATTCGTTGACATTGATTCATCCATTCGACAACATTTTTTGAATGCTTAGTATTTTGAGTTCTGTTTACATCTGTGAACAAAATGGACACAGTCTGCAAACACTTATTTACACTCAAAGTATAGGGGAGAAATTTTTTTTTTTAATTTAGTCATCAGATACTCTAGGTTCTACAAAAAAATTAAACAGGATTAGTACATGTGGGAGGGGGGATTAATGTGTTTGGGTCAGGAGCTGTTATTTCAGATAGAGTAGTCACAGCATTTTCTTTGAGCAGGACCTAAAAACAAGGTGAGGAAACAAGTCATAGGGAAGTCTGAGGGAGGAGTAGGCCAGACAGAGGTAACAGCAAATGCAAAGGCCCTGGGGAAGTGCTTGGCATGTTTGCAGAGCAACATGAAAGTATTGTACAGCGAGTGAGGAGAGGAGTGATAGCAATGAGCCCAGATCAATTGGGAATGAATGAATTCAAACTCTGCCTTTTATTCTGGATGAGGCAGGAAGCCATTAGGATTATGGGCAAAAAGATGTCATGACCTAATTTAAGTTTTAAAAGAGTCACTCTGACTGCTGTGTGGAGGAGACTATCACAAGGATGGAAGCCAGGGAAGCAGTTTGAGGACAACAACAATCATCCAAGTGCCCTTAACTAAAGATGAGATGGTGAGAGGTGGTGAGATTTAGAATGTATTTTAAACGTGTAGTCAAGAGGATCTGCTGATTGATTGGGGGCGTGGGTAGAGGGGGATGAGAAAAAGATTGGTGTCAAGAGCAACTCCAGGAATTTTGACATAAGCAGTTGGAGGAATAGAGTTGTCATTTACCGAGACGGATCCGGCTGCCCATGTAAGTGGCAGGCTTGGGAAGGTAACCTGTGAGCTCAGTTTTGAACATGTTAAAGTTGAGATATCTATTAAGTGTCCAAGTGGAGACATTAAGAAGGCAGTTGAATATATCAGTTTGGATGAAGGCTCACTAACTAACTGGGAAGTTGGTCCAGGCTGGAAATAGCTATTTTGGAAAGGTCAGCATATTGATGGTTTATGTAGTCATGAGGTTGGGTAAAAAACCCTGGCTCTTAGTGAGCCTAAGGAGCCAAGAGGTCCAAGGGCTAAGCCCTGAGTCATTTGAGAAGATACAACAGAAGGCAGAAGAGAGGAAGAAGCAATGGTAGGTGGGGAAGGAGGTGAACCAAGAGAGAGTGGTGGCCCAAAAGCCTCCTGGTTCAGGAAGGGTTGCCAGAATGCCCTGAGGGTCCTATTGAAGTTTATGGTCATGAATTTAAAGTGAGACATGTTTCAAAATAGTTGGAAAAAAACTCCAGCCACATTTAGCTGCTGGGGTGTAGGCATGGAGAAGTGGAGAGTTGGATTTAACCAGGATCAGATTTTCCCAGGAGACTGTAATTGGGGGTGGGGGGGTTGGGAGTGAGGGAGATGAGAGCATATAAAAGGAAGTGATTGTAAGAATGGACCATGAACTCTATATTTTGTGAAAAGGGAAAGGAGGAAATAGTAGGTCAGTGAATTAGAGGATCAAAGAATTATTGAACTATTAATATCGTCCCTTCAGGATCTTAATAAGTTAGTGCAGCTCTAACTCTGTCATTAATGATCATTCATGAATTCTGGGCCTATGTGGAAAGAACAGTTCCTAAAGAGTGGGAAATTAACAGAAAACTGAAAAATAATACAGTAGTCTAATAATTACATCTGAAATGTCTTGCATTTATATAGTGCTCTCATGTGTTTCAAATCACTTTCAAAGATCTTTTTATCATTTTATATTCTCAAATACACCATGGCCAGAGAAGACAGCTTTATCAAAGTCTCAGAAGAGTCTTCGAAGTTTTAAAGAAATAAGGTTACTATTAGCTCATTTCTTAGGTTATAAGACATTTAAAGTATCCACTTATCTTCTGGAAGAAGTTTGTGATATTGAGTGTTTAGCTGTGTATGGTTCTGTATATAATTATTTATAGAATTTACATTATTTAACTCTCCTATCAAAATTAATAAATTGATTTTCAAACAAAACCCAGAAACAAATAGTGAATGTCACAGAAATGCATACTATTCATTAAATTCAAAGAATAGTAGGTAACACTGTCTACAGAGATTCATGGATTGGGTCTTGATTGAACTTGGATGTCTACAGACACGTTTTCTGGTGAATAAAGCTTTGTCAGATGAAGCCCAGCATTGGGTAGATCTTATCCACAAAGGAACCATTCAATACTTCCAATAGTACTGGCTATTGGGTAGATCTTATCCACTAGGGAACGATGTTATGAAACTTCTCCAGCCCTGTTCTCTCCCATTTCCCAATGTCATATCTTTGCACACTCTATTCCTTTCACTGGAAATGCTCATTTCCTCCTTTTTTTTTTTTTTGGTAAAATAAACCTTACTGGCCCTCATGGAAGATTTAGTTTTAACTTAGTTTTTCCTAATTCTCCTCAAGTGAAATGAATTTCTCCTTATATCACTTTGTGTCTCTGTTTTTGGTTTTGGTTTTAGGCACGTCCTCTTTTATTTCTAGTTATCTGAGCACATGTTTGTCTTCCCCACTAAACAAGCTTCCTGACAACGAGGACTTACTTCTATGTGGTTCTGAAAAGTTCCTAGGATGAATTTATGCACATAAAAGATTCTTTTGAAAAAATCTGGATTAATTATATTAGGTACACCAAGAATCAACCTAGGATGAGTTTATGTGAAGAACGGTAACTGCTTAGGAGACTTTTCTAGAGAGGGAGAGCCTGAGGACAGGGTGTGTGTGCCCAGGCCTCCGGAATTCCAGGCAGCTCTGAAGAAGTCCTTGGGAAACAATTAGATTTGGGACATCGGTCTCCTCCCTGCAATGACTACTCTGAGGTGGCTCCAGGCCAGAAAGATTCTGTTCCAAACCCTCAACTAAGGAAGGTTGGAGAGGCCCTTTATGTTTCCTAGGTAGACAGAAATGCCAGCTTAAACAAGGTTGAACTCAGGGAGATAGAATGTATGGGGGTGAAATGCTTGTTTTCTAAGAGAATTTAATTTGGTGATATGTAATTCTATTATTTTCCTTATTGCTATTATTATTATTAATTTGGCATGCCTTAACTACAAAATTTTTGCAGGATTTTCTTCCCCCATCTCCCATATGGCCTCCTTCTTCCAGAACTCTCCTCGCACTGGTTCCTCCGACTCCCCACTCCCACTCCCCAGCCCTAGCACACATGCACACCGTGAGGAAGCTAGCCTCCTGTAGAGGAAGGGGCTTGCCTTCAGGAACCTCCCATTCATCTTGCCTTTCTTTTAAGCATCTGGGGTCTCCAAGGTGCTAACCCTATTCCTGGGTGTTTTCCACTCTTCACCATTTCCAGTGTCCTCCTCTGCTTCTATCCAAATTTGATTTCATTCTCTTGGGACCTTGACCTCAGCTCTCTACTGTAGTAACTGGCTCTCATATGAATGAATCCACAGTGTTCTGATGAGTGTCAGTACGTTAATTTATTGGGTTAGCCAAAAAGTTCGTTTAGGGTTTTTCTGTAACATCTTATAGAAAAACCTAAATGAACTTTTTGGCCAACCCAATAGAAAAAAAAAAAAAAGATAATCACCCTTCCTTATTAATTTTGACAACACTTACTCATTTTTACTCTGGTCATCAAATGCAATACTTCCGAAATTTTAATCTAGGCCAAAAGAGTAACTCAGTACCTCACATAGTGCCTGACACATAGACCAACCGAATATATTATTTATTGAGTGAATGAATAAATTAGCTCAATAGTGACTGTGTTTGGCTTCCTGGTGGGATAAAATAAAAGCCAGACATTAATGAGAGGGATATTTTTAGGCAAACAAGGTTTGCAGTTTCATAATTGACCTTCCTTATAAATGTGAGCTAGGCCTACCCCCATATTTTGAGGAGATGTAACAGATTCCCCACCTAGTTACTTCTCACACATTTTTTTCTGTCTGATTTAGTAACTATTGCACCAATAGAGGCTTTGTTTTTACTTCTTTTAAAAAGGTTGAATTAGGACTTCCCTGGTGGCACAGTGGTTGAGAGTCCGCCTGCCGATGCAGGAGACACGGGTTCGTGCCCCGGTCCGGGAAGATCCCACATGCCACGAAGCGGCTGGGCCCGTGAGCCATGGCCGCTGAGCCTGCGCGTCCGGAGCCTGTGCTCCGCAATGGGAGAGGCCACAACAGTGAGAGGCCCGCGTACCGCAAAAAAAAAAAAGGTTGAATTAGATTAATGACTTGCTTTGCTTGAGGTGCAAAAGAAACACAATCTAGTTACTCTCCACCCTTCCCTACGTCTCCTTGTCTAGTTCTTATCACCATCACCCCTAAGCCTCAGAGGCTCCTCCAACATTTTGGGGAGACAAAGGAAAAGCAACCTGAGGGTACAGTAGCTGCCTGACTCTTCTTTTGCAGCAGACTTAGCTTGAAACTTGCAAGAAAAGGAAATCTTAAGAGCACTTTTTCCATACCAATAATCTCCCCGTTTTTTGTATTCTCTAACACACATAAGCAAACATGCAGATTTGGCCTGATGAAAGGCTTACAGAAGTCATCTTCTCCTCTTACCATTTGGAAAAAACAAAAATAAAGAGTTGTTTAATTGTCTAGATCCCTATTAAATTTGCCATGATTTTTTCTGTGAAACTCTGACTGAGTTACTGTCTTGACACAAATGATAGTAAGACTCTAAATGAAGGAGCCATGGGTGATGGCAGACTCAGGCCTTAGATGCCTACATTCATCCTTCCTTCTTTTTTAAGATTGCAAATATGAAGAGAAAATGAGGGGAGTGATGCAAAGACAGTGAAGTTTTAAAACAATGTGCAAAAATTAGACTTCTGCATCAAAGGAAACAGAGTCTTCCCAAATTTTAAAAGGTGTACACCTGCAAATGCTTCTGTTCATATTGTCTGCCAAGAATTAACACTTTCCAATAATGTTCTGAATGTCCAATCTTTCTCTCCTGCCTGAAACAGATGCTACTTCCATGCCAGTCACAACCACCTGTGGTCACCATGTGTCATGTGGAATCACATACATGTAATGCCATTCTGCCATCTTTTCTCCACTTCTCATTTTATCCAAGCATGTAGTGTGCTGTTATTCTGCGACTGTATACACTCTGTATACATTTCTGTTCTTCCTTGCAAGATTGTGAATGCTTCGGCCACTCCAATCGATGCAGTTATATCGATCTGCTAAATACAGTCATTTGCGTGAGCTGTAAACACAACACTAGAGGGCAGCACTGTGAGTTATGCAGGCTGGGCTACTTCAGAAATGCTTCTGCACAGCTGGACGATGAGAATGTGTGCATAGGTCAGTTCCATTATAATTTCAGCTATTGTTCTGTGCCTTTCACGAGATGGGGAGCTATTTAAGGTGGAGAGGCTGGTGATTTGCACCACAGCTGAGCCAGAATGAACTTTCTCAATGGAGAAAACGTCCTTGTGGTAGACTTAAAGAATTCACTTGTGCAGATTGAAATCATAGTTGGGGGATGTATTTTGAATCCTTGTCTAATTGTTGCTTTAAAGATGATGAGCTGAAAAGTCATGTTTAAGAGATGAAGTAATTCTCTTTTTGTTTTTCTTTCTTTTTTTTTTTTTGCATGAAATCTTAACACCTGGTCATTTCAACCTGATCTTAAAGTCTTAAGTTGTACACTCAACTTTCAAAATGTAAACTCATTATAAGGTTTTTAATTATAGATACGAGATTAGGACACAAACTTTTGTAAATAATTCGTAATCAACTAATATTGATTTAACATATTCCTGTTTGGAATTCAAAGCCACTAGCAATTGCTAATGTAGACGTTTGCCTGGCTTTTCCATCCATAGTAATGAAATTCCACTTACTGAGATTTCCTATAGCCCTCAAAAGGAGAAGCAATTTTTCAAAACTATTCAAGGCGATTAATTCCCTTAGCTTCCAAAGTACATGAGCCCTGGAAAACTGGGGCCACAGGATTCCCTTGAGCATGCTTTCTACCCGCTGTGATGACTGATCATGTCAACTGGAGAGAACCAGGTGCCCTTCACATCCAAAAAAAGCTTCTCCTACCTTTTGCATAGTAGAACCTATCTTCAAGAAAGGGAGCTGATGAAAAATAAGAAATAAGAAATGGAATTTCACTTCGTGATGTACTTTGAAGAAGTGCATATATTCAAAATGGTGAAGGGTACATATGTAGCTGTTACCACACCAATAGGTAATATAGAGGCAACCAATGTTAAAGGTAGATTTTTTTCACATAAAGACTAGAGAGAATGCACAAGCTGAAAAATGAAAGGTGATCTTTTCATCAAAAAAGAAATCAAATCAATCTGCAATTCTGGGATCATTGTTTTCTGATTGGATTGTCAAGGTTATATAGTTATTTGCCAAGTGTCATGTAAAATAGCTGGACAAGTTTTTTCAGTTAAAATGGGCCAAGTTTTTATAATACTGTTTATGTCTATAGTATGTTCTATTTTTCAAAGTGCTTCCTTATTATTTGTGAATTAGTGGAGAAATCCCTGGACTTAGAGACTGGAGAGCTGGGTTCAAGTCCCAGTTTGCTATTTAATAGCTGTGTGCCTTAGGTAAGTCGTTGAAAACTCCTGGTCAAATTGGTGTCATATGGGATGCACAGGAAACACTTGGTAAACTGTGAACTGACTTGCAAGTATGTTTTTTGTTTGTTTGTTTGTTTTGTTTTTACTTAATCCTCATTAACAAAACCATGGTGGTAAGTACTCCACTGATAATTTCCCCTATTTTCTAGTTGAGAAAAAGTAAGGCAAATTGACCCAAATCATGCAGCTTTAGTAAAGAGTTAGTTTCCTGACTTCAAAGCTTTTGAACGCTTTCTCCCAACTATCCTGACACAATTAGCAAAGCTAAGCTTGTCAGACTTTTACTTACGGTATGTTTTTAGGATAACAGCAACAATTCCACTATGAGCTTGTGAACAGAAGTTCAATTGCCTTTATAACATTTGGGTTACAAAGATTTGAGAATATTAGTAAAAACCAAAAGGCACATAGCTGTCTGAATTTTGAATGCAGTTACATTTTGCTGAATGTCATTTGTAAAAATATATAAATGTCATACTATAAATATGTTAACAAGTGAAAAGGTAAAATAAATAGGAACACAGGAATAAAAGCTAATCAGTTTTTTCAAAATACAAAACATTACAATAAGATGTAAATGTTTTGCAATATCAATTTCATATTATTTTCAATAAATCAAAGAAAAAGACCTTAAAAGAAAAGATTTTATTCCATAAAATTTCTCATAGCAGGTAACTTAACAATATCCCAATATATTTTACTCAGGGTATTCTATTCTAATGAATTCCTCCCCTTTTCCTGTTCTAAAGTAATCTATGAACTACAAAATCCACACTTCCTGTCTAATTCTAAGAGTCATAGTTCTGTTATAAATCCATATTTGATTATCCACAGACAAGAAGTTGCCATTCAGCTTTTGTCTTTTAAATCATGTAAAATACATATGAATGGAAAGTTTAATATGCATTCTTGTATTTATTTCTACTTAAAAAAATCAAACACAGTTCTTTTCTCCCTTTCTAGAAACTTTGTTAATTAAAGTTATAAATCATGGAGGGGATTTTATATTATTGAGGTAAACATATCCCTATTCAGTATTTTGTGGTCTTCAAACCAAGTGGATATAGGTAAACACAAAGATGAGTATTTTTAGGTAGCATTAAAATTAGCTACAGTATACCTCCACATACCAAAACTCCTTAAATTGTTGCTCTTTTCCTAAGGGGTAAAATTGTTTTTAAAGAATGAACTGAAAAATTTGGCTAGCTGGTATATGCTACGTATGGTCTCTCTTTTGTCTTTAGTCTCTATAAGCGTGCAAAAGTTTCCTAAAAGAGTTATAGCTTCCACTTTTCCCACTGGAGGGGCCAAGGGCAGAGCTGTCAGGCTGCCTGGGCATGAGACTGAGGCTGAGGTTTGCTCTCTGAAGGCCGTTGGAAGCCTGTGGCTCCATTACCAAGGTTTGCCCTATGGGGCAGCACCAACCTATTCTCTATTTTTTACATTTAAGTTCCCCAAAGGGCTTGCAGCAGGACTGAGAATTAAATTTGAGAGGATACACCTGAAGTAATTGAGTTAATTTTAATGCCATTTTGTATAGAAAGCACTAATGAAAATGAATGGATATTTACCCAATTCACTTTCACAGAATTAGGCACTAATCCCTGAAAATTTGAACTTCATCTAAGCCGTCTCTAAACTTAAGGGAAAAAAAGGCACTTTGCCATTTCTTTAACAATTGGCAATGAAATCCACCGCCCTGGCTATGAGGGAACAACACATATCTTTGACGAAATGTTGACTGTGTTGAAATAGATGTCTTAAACTATTTGCATCATTTTATATTATGGCAAATATAAAATGCACGCTATTCCATGTTGTCACAGTGATTGCTGCTTTGTGATTCCTGGTAAATTTACCCATTTTCATACAAATTCCAAGCCAGCCATGTTTCCAAAGATGCATGTAATTAGCCTGTATGATGCAGCAATTTCATGAAGATGACATCCTTGCATGCTTCCATTTCATATAAACTCGAACATTAAGCAGGAAGCTAGAGGATATGTGGCTTGTGACCTTGGGTAATCACTGCTAATAATCCCTGATAACAAGCTTGACATCTGAATGAAATGCAGGGCTCAGCAGTTGCTACTAAACATATCTCCAATTATGATGTATTTTTGTTTTCATTCCCCTGGAAACCTAAGATCAGGTAATCAGAGGTACCTTCTGTAAAACAAAGCAAACATAAGACACTTCTAATACTTATAAATCAATTGTAGTATAACTTTTTAATCAGACTTCCAAAAGTATTTCATGTTGTTTTTTAGTCTAACAGTCCTGTATATTCTTCCTAGTTTCATGGAATAAAATATAATTCTCCAAGGCCATCCTCATCACCCCAGCATCTACCATTGACTGTCGTTCCAGAAATGATATTTTTTAAACTAAATTATTTGTATGTAATGTGGAGTATAGACCCCACCTCTCCTTATCACTTATTTTCCTGACTAACATTACACTTACCACCTTTTGTATGACAACCATTGAGATGTACCGTGGTTTAGATGTTCCACATTTCTAAAAATTTTGTTTACTTTTTTTTTACATCTAAAACCTTATATTAATCAGTTGTTACGGGCTAATTGACTAGCACAGTATGTGAATTCATATTGGCCAGATGTAACTCTACTCCCTGGCTTACGAAATGTTGGTGATTCATTGTCAACTTATAAACTTTAAATAGTAAGAAACATATTATAGTAGTTTTGCTATAGGTATATACTTATAGTGTGTGTGTGTGTGTGTGTATTTTTAAAGCCACAACAAAATTGCTATTTAAAAATGTTTTAAACAACTGCCGTATATACACACATTAAAATAGAAAATGCCAATTTAAAATAAAACTCCAATTATTAAGTGCAAATCAGTCCAGACAAGGAGAGAGCATTTTAGACTTTATTTGGTTTTATTTTTACCTATGTATGTTACTCTTAGTCATACAAATGTTTGTATCTTAAGAATGCTGAACTTCAAAATTGACTTACTCAACATGAAATAAATAATGATTCTAAGGTACTCCACATTCTTTGAAGAAATTATATGATTAGTCCCTATGACAAAAACAGAACCAAACCTCTGGATCTCTCTATTTAACAGTAAACCCTGAATCTCCATTGCCAATCTAAGATGCTAAACTTAAAGTTATTAAACTAAAATTCTCAGGGTTTCTCACAGTTGGTTGCTTGGTTAGTTGCTTGGTGTGATTTTATTTGGTTTTTTGACATGAAAACCTCTTAATGGGACCATTTTAAAATAAAGGAAATCAAGAGACAGAGGGGGATAATAACTTGCCCAGTATTATACAGTGGGATTACAAAAAAAGTAACTTTGGCCTACAAATTCCAAAAGCTGGAAACTAGCTGCTGTTACCTTTCAAGCTAATGGAAGCCTAAGGACTTCTTATTTCTGATTCAGCCTTTAAGAAAAACAGAGCTTCAGAAGTAAAAATGTTCTGCATAATAATGTGTGAGGAATCAAGAAATTATTCTATTTACTTTTTATTACACAAAGTTATATTGTTCTGTCCATAGACATTATAATGATACAAGTCTCAAATTATGCCTATGTTGAAATTTATTTAGGATTACAAAATTCATTTTTCTTTCATGATTGTTCATCTAGGTTGCATAAAAGCTATACTAACAACATGTGTAGCAGATACAATATCTAAAGGCTCATCACAACATAGTATAAATATATATATAAAGCACCATCCCAAATCATATAGTAAAACTGACTTTGAATGAACAAAGTGCGTTCATATTCCACTTTAACAATGTTCAGCAGTTCTCAAATTTTGAGTGTAACCGATAAGCTCATTTGAATAATTTAAAACAGATTTTACACTGATGGCATATTGATTTATCCTTGATATATAAAGGATATATAAAGGCTTCTCATTGCATTCATTAAACCATCTAAAAATGCCCTAACAAATGGAACCTCCATTACGGTCTGTTACCAGTGAAGAGCATGATGTCTTATTTCCTTGGAGGTTTTCAGTTGACTTCCTCCCAAAACATAAAAATGGTATCATGGAAGGCCGAGCAAATAAATAAATGGACCTGAAATAGCCATATTTGCCAAAGCATTTCATTAGTGGACATCTTTCTTTAAGTGATGCATTTAAGTAAGCAACACTCCTGTGTTGATAACTTATAAGCCATGCAGACTTGTCTCCAGCCTGTGTGTTGTCTTGTTTCTACAGAGTGTTATTGTAACCCTTTGGGCTCAGTCCATGATCGTTGTAATGGCTCAGGATTTTGTGAGTGTAAGACTGGAACAACAGGGCCTAAGTGTGATGAGTGTCTGCCGGGAAATTCCTGGCACTACGGCTGTCAACGTAAGTAACTCTGGGAGCTGTCCTCTGCCTGCTGCAGCATGGCTGATTCTGCTTGTCTAGGCCGATGCGTGCAGCTTTTCAGAGCAGAAAAAGACCCAAACTGCTGACAAGCTTTAAAAACTACATAATGCCTCAGCCTATGTATAGGAGAGAGAGCAATCCATCAGCTGTCCAGCTGGCTCCTTTGAAGCCAATCTTTGTCCCCTCTGATGGCTGGAGAAACTTATACTGAAATACTGTATGCAGATCCATGTACCTGGCCAGACCATAAATTAAGTGGCACAATAGGGACCCAGCTTAGAAATCCTTACCACAAAATGAAGGGTGATGTGTATGTGGTTAATATATTTCTTGAACTACCCTGGAGCTCCAGAGTTCATAAATTAAATGATATCTGCATAACTTATTACCACCCTTGTATCATACCCATCACTGAATCTGAACCAAAAACCTAAAGGTAATAAATCTAAGGGATATTTAAATGCCAGGATAAAATAAATGATGAAAATCAGTATTGATTTTAAGCCTCTGAGGTTAAGCACCATGCAGTGAGCCTTAGACAGATGCCATTTGGTTCAACCTCATTTCTCTGAGGATTATCAAGCGTTCTTAAAAGCTTGTCAAGGCAGGTGGCATGTTGGTGTATTCAGGGAAGAGAAATTTTAAAATCTGAGCAGAAACTTTCTTCTGTCATTCATAACCATTTTTGCATTTTAATTCTGCATTAACTTTCCTCTATCTGTACACAGTCAGCTTACTAATATTAAAGAGCCACCAGGCAAAGCCTCTGGAGAGCGCAGTCCAATACAAAATCATGCAAGCCACAGATGTAACTTTAAATGTATTGTTATCCACATTAAAAAAGTAAAAATAAATAGAAGTGGATTTTAATAACTTGTTTTATCCCAAAAAACCCCTGCAATATTATCATTTCAACATAGAATTAATGTTAAAGTTGTTAAGGATATATTTTACATTTTTCATAGTCCTTGAAATCAGATGTTTAATACTTACAGAACTCTCAATTAGAACTAGCCATATTGCAAGGCTTAATAGACACATATGTCTACCATATTGGACAGCACAGCTCTAGAGGTTTTCTGCTTACTTTTCACTTGAAAAATCGTCAGCACGCAGGAACTATCTAAAGCAGGTTTCTACCAGGGATGTACAGAATATTTTATCTTCTACTTATGGAATGTATAGTTATCTGGAGGCTACATTTCTACATATTATAAAGCCAAAGTGAAATTTACTGCCATACTAATGTCATGGGCAGCAGTGAACTATGGTGATAATTGAGAAATTTGGCATTGAGCAGGCCAAGGTTAGGATAGGATCTAGAAGTTAGAGGGTGAGCATCTCCAGCCATGCTGGAGAATCATTAAAAGCATCAAATAGTGAGAAGTCAGGCAGCACTTCTGCACATAAGCTCTGGATAAGGCCATGGTTTTAACGTTGTACACAGTTTAGGTTCCCAGAAAGCACCTGAGGGTCTGAATGAGTTTGGGATCCCAAAAACAATGTGAGGAGCCAGGACTCAGAGGATTAGTCAACAGTCCTGGAACATCTAGATGTAGAGGCCCAAAGAAGGCTGACAGTCAGAAGGAGAGAAGGAGAGACAAAGGAAGGGCCGAAATCGGCAACAAGATTCAAAGCATAAGGAATGAGGAGACTCTAATGAAGGCACACCTTCTCAAAGGGAAAGTCTCATGTAAACTACCTGATGCAACAGGACCTAATGAATGGGTTCCTGAAGTGTAATCAGGGAAAGACATTGGAGAGGAAAATTAATCAAGGAAATGTATGCCAAAATGTATGTATGCCAAAATGTATGGAAATGTATGCCAGAAAAAGGGCCTAACTTGATTTTTCTGTATTAATTTCCTGGAGTATTATAAAAAATGTAATGTCCTCAAATTTTTCCTTCTGGCATTGGAAGACTGGATTTAAGCAGGGCCCTACCACATAAAGGCTGTACGGTATACAAAACCCTCCATGCCTCAGCTCCAGCACCTTACATCCTTGGTATGTAGATCAGTGAGATTATAGGAGTAAATGCTTTATCCTCTTGAGTATTTCTTTTTTTTTGAATTTTTGAATTTTATTTTATTTATTTATTTTATACAGCATGTTCTTATTAGTCAACAATTTTATCCACATCAGAGTATACATGTCACTCCCAATCGCCCAATTCATCACACCACCACCCCCACCCCCCTGCCGCTTTCCCCACTTGGTGTCCATACGTTTCTTCTCTACATCTGTGTCTCAGTTTCTGCCCTGCAAACCGGTTCATCTGTACCATTTTTCTAGGTTTCACATATATGCAATATACGATATTTGTTTTTCTCTTTCTGACTTACTTCACTCTGTATGACAGTCTCTAGATCCATCCACGTCTCAACAAATGACCCAATTTCGTTCCTTTTTATGGCTGAGTAATATTCCATTGTATATATGTACAACAACTTCTTTATCCATTTGTCTGTCAATGGGCATTTAGGTTGCTTCATGACCTGGCTATTATTGTAAATAGTGCTGCAATGAACATTGGGGTGCATGTGTCTTTTTAAATTATGGTTTTCTCTGTGTATACACCCAATAGTAGGATTGCTGGGTCAAATGGTAATTCTATTTTTAGTTTTTTAAGGAAACTCCATACTGTTCTCCACAGTGGCTGTATCAATTTACATTCCCACCAACAGTGCAAGAGGGTTCCCTTTTCTCCAAACCCTCTCCAGCATTTGTTGTTTGTACATTTTCTGATGATGCCCATTCTAACTGGTGTGAGGTGATACCTCATTGTAGTTTTGATTTGCATTTCTCTAATAATTAGTGATGTTGAGCAGCTTTTCATGTGCTTCTTGGCCATCTGTATGTCTCCTTTGGAGAAATGTCTGTTTAGGTCTTCTGCGCATTTTTGGATTGGGTTATTTGTTTTTTTGATATTGAGCTGCATAAGCTACTTATATATTTTGGAGATTAATCCTTTGTCAGTTGCTTCACTTGCAAATCTTTTCTCCCATTCTGAGGGTTGTCTTTTCATCTTGTTTATGGTTTCCTTTGCTGTGCAAAAGCTTTGAAGTTTCATTAGGTCCCATTTGTTTATTTTTGTTTTTATTTCCATTACTCTAGGAGGTGGATCAAAAGAGATCTTGCTGTGATTTATGTCAAAGGGTGTTCTTCCTATGTTTTGCACTAAGAGTTTTATAGTGTCCGGTCTTACATTTAGGTCTTGAATCCATTTTGAGTTTATTTTTGTGTATGGTGTTAGGGAGTGTTCTAATTTCATTCTTTTATACGTAGCTGTCCAGTTTTCCAAGCACCACTTATTGAAGAGACTGTCTTTTCTCCATTATATATCGTTGCCTCCTTTGTCATAGATTAGTTGACCAGAGGTGCATGGCATTATCTCTGGGCTTTCTATCCTGTTCCATTGATCTATATTTCTGTTTTTGTGCCAGTACCATATTGTCTTGATTACTGTAGCTTTGTAGTATAGTCTGAAGTCAGGGAGCCTGATTCCTCCAGCTCCGTTTTTTCCCCTCAAGACTGCTTTGGCTCTTCAGGGTCTTTTTTGTCTCCATACAAATTTTAAGATTATTTTGTTCTAGTTCTGTAAAAAAATGCCATTGGTAATTTGATAGGGATTGCATTGAATCTGTAGGTTGCTTTGGGTAGTATGATCATTTTTACAATGTTGATTCTTCCAGTCCAAGAATATGGTATATCTCTCCATCTGTTGGTATCATATTTAATTTCTTTCATCAGTGTCTTATAGTTTTCTGTATACAGGTCTTTTGTCTCCCTAGGTAGGTTTATTCCTAGGTATTTTATTCTTTTTGTTGCAATGGTAAATGGGAGTGTTTTCTTAATTTCTCTTTCAGATTTTTCATCATTAGTATATAAGAATTCAAGAGATTTCTGTGCATTAATTTTGTATCCGGCAACTTTGCCAAATTCATTGATTAGCTCTAGTAGTTTTCTGGTGGCATCCTTAGGATTCTTTATGTCTTCTGCAAACAGTGACAGTTTTACTTCTTCTATTCCAATCTGTATTCCTTTTATTTCTTTTTCTTCTCTGATTGCCGTGGCTAGGACTTCCAAAACTATGTTGAATAATAGTGACAAGAGTGGACATCCTTGTCTTGTTCCTGATCTTAGAGGAAATGCTTTCAGTTTTTCACCATTGAGAATGATGTTGGCTGTGGGTTTGTTGTATATGGCCTTTATGTTGAGGTAGGTTCCCTCTATGTCCACTTTCTAGAGAGTTTTTATCATAAATGGGTGTTGAATTCTGTCAAAAGGTTTTTCTGCATCTATTGAGATGATCACATGGTTTTTATTCTTCAGTTTGTTAATATGGTGTATCACATTGATTGATTTGCATATATTGAAGAATCCTTGCATCCCTAGGATAAATTCCACTTGATCATGATATATGATCCTTTTAATGTGTTGTTGGATTCTGTTTGCTAGTATTTTGTTGAGGAGTTTTGCATCTATATTCATCAGTGATATTGGTCTGTAATTTTCTTTTTTTGTAGTATCTTTGTCTGGTTTTGGTATCACGGTGATGGTGGCATCATAGAATGAGTTTGGGAGTGTTCCTTCCTCCTCAATTTTTTGGAAGAGTTTGAGAAGCATGGGTGTTAGCTCGTCTCTAAATGTTTATAGAATTCAACTGTGAGGCCATGTGGTCCTGGACTTTTGTTTTTTGGAAGATTTTTAATCACAGTTTCAATTTCATTATTTGTGATTTGTCTGTTCATATTTTCTATTTCTTCCTGGTTCAGTCTTGTAAGGTTATACCTTTCTAAGAAGTTGTCCGTTTCTTCCAGGTTGTCCATTTTATTGGCATAGAGTTGCTTGTAGTAGTCTCTTAGGATGCTGTGTATATCTGCGGTGTCTGTTGTAACTTCTCCTTGTCATTTTTAATTTTATTGATTTGATTCCTCTCCCTCTTTTTCTTGATGACTCTGGCTACTGGTTCATCAATTTTGTTTATCTCCTCAAAGAACCAGCTTTTAGTTTTATTGATCTTTGCTATTGTTTTGTTTCTATTTCATTTATTTCTGCTCTGATCTTTATGATTTCTTTCCTTCTGCTAACTTTGGGGGTTTTTTATTCTTCTTTCTCTAGTTCCTTTAGGTGTAAGGTTAGATTGTTTATTTGAGATTTTTTGTTGTTTCTTGAGGTAGGCTTGTAGACATATAAACTTCCCTCTTAGAACTGCTTTTGCTGCATCCCATAGGTTTTGGATCATCATGTTTTCATTGTCATTTGCCTCTAGGTATTTTTTGATTTCCTCTTTGATTTCTTCAGTGTTCCCTTGGTTATTTAGTAACATATTGTTTAACCTCCATGTGGTTGTGTTTTTTACATTTTTTTCCCTGTAATTGATTTCTAATCTCATAGTGTTGTGGTCAGAAAAGATGCTTGATATGATTTCAATTTTCTTAAATTTACTGAGGCTTGATTTGTGACCCAAGATGTGATCTATCCTGGAGAATGTTCCATGCGCACTTGAGAAGAAAGTGTAATCTGCTGTTTTGGGATGGAATGTCCTATAAATATCAATTGAATCTATCTGGTCTATTGTGTCATTAAAGCTTCTGTTTCCTTATTTATTTTCTGTTTGGGTGATCTGTCCATTGGTGTAAGTGAGGTGTTAAAGTCCCCCACTATTATTGTGTTACTGTCGATTTCCTGTTTTATAGCTGTTAGCAGTTGCCTTATGTATTGAGGTGCTCCTATGTTGGGTGTATATATTTATAACTGTTATATCTTCTTCTTGGATTGATCCCTTGATCATTATGTAGCGTGCTTCCTTGTCTCTTGTAACATTCTTTATTTTAAAGTCTATTTTATCTGATATGAGTATTGCTACTCCAGCTTTCTTTTGATTTCCATTTGCAGGGAATATCTTTTTCCATCCCCTCACTTTCAGTCTGTACGTGTCCCTAGGTCTGAAGTGGGTCTCTTGTAGACAGCATATATATGGGTCTTGTTTCTGTATCCATTCAGCAGGCCTGTGTCTTTTGGTTGGAGCATTTAATCCATTCACGTTTAAGGTACTTATCGATATGTATGTTCCTATGACCATTTTCTTAATTGTTTGGGGTTTGTTTTTGTAGATTCTTTTCTTCTCTTGTGTTTCCTACTTAGTTAAGTTCCTTTAGCATTTGTTGTAGAGCTGGTTTGGGGTGCTGAATTCTCTTAGCTTTTGCTTTTCTGTAAAGCTTTTGATTTCTCCATGGAATCTGAATGAGATCCTTGCCGGCTAGAGTAATCTTGGTTGTAAGTTCTTCCCTTTCATCACTTTAAGTATATCATGCCACTCCCTTCTGGCTTGTAGAATTTCTGCTGAGAAATCAGCTGTTAACCTTATGGGAGTTCCCTTGTTTGTTATTTGTCATTTTTCCCTTGCTGCTTTCAGTAATTTTTCTTTGTCTTTAATTTTTGCCAGTTTGATTACTATGTGTCTCGCCATGTTTCTCCTTGGCTTTATCCTGCCTGGGACTCTCTGTGCTTCCTGGACTTGGGTGGCTATTTTCTTTCCCATGTTAGGGAAGTTTTCAACTATAATTTCTTCAAATATTTTCTCGGGTCCTTTCTCTCTCTCTTCTCCTTTTCGGACCCCTATAATGCAAATGTTGTTGCGTTTAATGTTGTCCCACAGGTCTTTTAGGCTGTCTTCATTTCTTTTCATTCTTTTATCTTTATTCTGTCTGCAGCAGTGAATTTTACCAGTCTGTCTTCCAGGTCACTTATCCGTTCTTCTGCCACAGTTATTCTGCTACTGATTCCTTCTAGTGTATTTTTCATTTCAGTTATTTTATTGTTCATCTCTGTTTGTTTGTTCTTTAATTCTTCTAGGTCTTTCTTAAACATTTCTTGCA
>NW_006774564.1:4003391-4010525 GCF_000442215.2 Lipotes vexillifer | reverse complement strand
TCCTTTTTTTTTTTTTTTTTTTTTTTTTTTTTTTGCTGTACATGGGCCTCTCACTGCTGTGGCCTCTCCCGTTGCAGAGCACAGGCTCCGGACACACAGGCTCAGCAGCAATGGCTCATGGGCCCAGCCGCTCTGCGGCCTATGGGATCCTCCTGGACTGGGACACAAACCTGCTTCCCCTGCATCATTTGCCTCCATTCTTTTTCCAAGGTCCTGGGTAATCTTCACTATCATTATTCTGATTTCTTTTTCTAGAATTTTGCCTATCTCCACTTCATTTAGTTGTTTTTCTGTGGTTTTATCTTGTTCCTTCATCTGGTACGTAGCCCTCTGCCTTTTCATCTTGTCTATTTTTCTGTGAATGTGGTTTTTGTTCCACAGGCTGCAGGATTGTAATTCTTCATGCTTCTGCTGTCTGCCCTCTGGTGGATGAGGCTATCTAAGATGCTTGTGCAAGTTTCCTGATGGGAGGGACTTGTGGTGGGTAGAGCTGGTTGTTGCTCTGGTGGGCAGAGCTCAGTAAAACTTTAATCTGCTTGACTGCTGATGGGTGGGGCTGGGTTCACTCCCTGTTGGCTGTTTGGCCTAAGGCTACCCAGCCCTGGAGCATACCCGGGCTCTTTGGTAGGGCTTATGGCAGACTCTGGGAGAGCTCACACCAAGAAGTACTTCCCTGAACTTCTGCTGGCAGTGTCCTTGTCCTCATGGTGAGCCACAGCCACCCACCGCCTCTGCAGGAGACCCTCCAACACTAGCAGGTAGGTCTGGTTCAGTCTCCCCTGGGGTCACTGCTCCTTCTCCTGGGTCCTGATGCACACACTACTTTGTGTGTGCCCTCCAAGAGTGGAGTCTCTGTTTCCCCCAGTCCTGTCAGAGTCCTGAAATCAAATCCCACTAGCCTCAAAGTCTGATTCTCTAGGAATTCCTCCTCCCATTACCAGACCCCCAGGTTCAGAAGCCTGACATGGGGCTCAGGACCTTCACTCTGAAGGTTTGTGAGTCACCCACCCAGCAGTTATGGGATTTGATTTTATTGTGATTGCGCCCCTCCTACCATCTCATTATGGCTTCTCCTTTGTCTTTGGATGTGGGGTATCTTTTTTGGTGAGTTCCGGTGTCTTCCTGTCAATGATTGTTCAGCAGTTAGTTTTGATTCTGGTGTTCTCGCAAGAGGGAGTGAGAGCACGTCCTTCTACTCCACCATCTTGGTTCCAAAAACTTCTTGAGTATTTCTTGAGTACCTACTATAAATTAGGTATTGAGCTTGCAGTAGAGGCTAAAGGATGAAGAGAGATAGCTGCTTTGGACATGTAGACATGAAGTTCACAATCTGGAGTGTGAGGCTGACAAGCACCTAACTGTTAGAAGGTGATTAGAGCCAAGTGCTATGTATCTGATTTTAGTGAAGCCCAGATGGGGAGTAAGGCTTCCCAGACAGGTGACATTTGTTTGAGTACTCTAGTATTAGTAGATGTTTTCCAGGATGGAACTTCTTGGGCAAAAAGGTTCATGAGCTAATGCACTATGTTCCAGAAATATCAAATGGTTTTGATATGATTAGAGGGTAAAGGGTGTGTGTGTTGTGTGTTGTGTGTGTTGGGAAGAAGGGAAAATGTTGAAGAAGCAACCAGAGACCAGATCTTGTAGTTTCTTGAATGCCAAGCTACGAAGTTTTATCTCATCAGAGAATAGGTGTGAGGACCATCATACAGGGGAGATATGGGATCCACCATACAGTTTCAAGCAGAGAAAAGGATAAAATTCTGTTTTAGAAAGATTATTCTGACTACTCTGTAAAGGAAGGACTAGAACATGGTGAGACTGGATTTACTGTATAAATTTCACATATTTCAAATACACCTTTGATCATACAATCGTTTTATCTCATTCTGAAGTCTTCTTTTCTTTCCTCAACCCACCCACACAGGACTGATATTCTGTGTTAAAATATAGAAATCCTTTTGCCAGTTGGTAAATGGCTATTGCATTAAGATCCTTAAGTGCCTTCCCTAGGATCTCTTAGATGCCCCCCAAGTTCTAGCAACTAACAGAGTAATAATACCTGTCAGTGGTGTGCCTTCAGCACCAGCTGGTACTGGATACCAGTACTAGAGCAGGTATTCATACGAAGTAGTTAGTGATTGTAAGTTGATAAATATTTTTAATATCATTCCTTTGTCTGCATACACATGAATACATTCAAAAATGCCTCTCAAATCAATCTCTCTCTCTCTCTCCCCTCCCCAGTCACTCCCCACATCACATGTGCACGTGTGTGCACATGCACGCATGCACACACACACACACACACACACACACACACACACACACACACACATGCTTCTGCTTGCCCTGAGTTGAACCCATCCTTGGGTTGGCCACATTATTAGTGGCAGTGATATTAACCTGGCAAGAAGAAATCAAGGCCAAGAAGAAACACAGTGGTCAACTAGGGCTGATAGCAGCATTCACAGCAATGAGCAGGGATTAAGTGCACATTTAGGTAAGCAGGGCCAGGGAGGAGATGTCGTAGGTATCAGGACAGAGTCCGAGGGATCCAGACACAGGGTTCCAGTCCCCCAGAGGACTGGCAAGAGGAGCAATGTAGAACTGCAATCCAAAAGGACTTGGATTTGGGAATAGAAAATAAAGAAAGAGATTCAGTTGCTGACACTGTCGCTTACATCCTATGAATAGAACTAAGTGAGTACACACTTAGGCTCTGGAGTCATACAGACCCGAGTTTGAATCCCATCTCCACCCCTTACTACCTGCAGGACTTAGAGGAAATTACTTGGGCTCCCTAAGGCTAGTTTTTCATCTAAAAATTAGGATAATACTAGGACCTAACACATATGGTAATTGTGAAGATTCAAGGAAAATAATGTGGAGCTCATGGTCCATAGTAAGATCTCAATTATTATTAGTTAGTTCCAAGCACAAGTTGATTTGTCAAAGAATGAGGTAAGAATCCATGTTTAAAACTAATTGTACAATGATAGTGCAGAAAGTGCAGCCAGAATGGCCACTACTGAGTATCAAATTGTTGACCTAGGGGATTCTAAAAATCCCTTGATCAGAGACAAGACTAATTCAAGTGATTGAAAGAAAGGTGATCCCAAAAGCAATTGTGTGTCTTCAGCTGGGGAAATCAAGAACTCCAGGCTCATTAGTGAACTTTCTCGTGAGGGGGCCACTGATTGTGTGCACCATGAATGTAAGCTGGTCTCTCGGACAAAAGGTGAAACACTTGAAAATGAGTGGACTTTAGACAGCATGGAACGCGCAATTCAGGAAAGAAAGCAGAAATAAAAAGATTTCAAAGAGGACAGGCAGGGCTTCCCTGGTGGCGCAGTGGTTGAGAGTCTGCCTGCTAATGCAGGGGACACGGGTTCGAGCCCTGGTCTGGGAGGATCCCACATGCCGCGGAGCAACTAGGCCCGTGAGCCACAACTACTGAGCCTGCGCATCTGGAGCCTGTGCTTCACAAGAGAGGCCGCAATAGTGAGAGGCCGGCGCACCGTGATGAAGAGTGGCCCCCACTTGCCACAACTAGAGATAGCCCTTGCTCAGAAATGAAGACCCAAAGCAGCAAAAATAAATTAATTAATTAATAAACTCCTATCCCCAAAATCTTCTTTAAAAAAAAAAAAAAAGAGGACAGGCAGAATCAAACTTAGGACTGAGGTTGCTCCACAGAAGAATGAGATTGAGGAGAAAGAGATTTTTTTTTAATGCACCCCTTTGAAATCCGAGAAGAGGCATGAGCCACATCCCAGAGAATAAAGCTGAACCTTCTAAAGAGAAAGTAACGTTTCGTGCTTCACACAAAATATGGTTGGTTAACCTGTATCGGAAAATAATGGAACACTTGTTAATGGCACCAAGAAGACTAGACATAGGTCAGGTGTGTGATTTTTTTGGTTTGGAAAATGAAATAGGAATACTCACACATAGAACCAGTGAGGCTAATGAGGAGATGTATTGTCTTCCTGGTGAATGTATAAGCTACACTGGAATATCATGCAATGTTTATTAAAGCCAGCAATTTCCCCACATTTTTACCTAATTTATATGAATACTAATGGTGCTTTCAGAAGAACTTATAGTGTGAATATTTGGGTTAAAGTCAAAATATTTCATGACGTAGCTAAAGGTTATGATTTGGAAGATAACAGAGAATGTAGGAAATCAAGAACTAAGCACACATAACAACAGGAAGGCTGAGATTAAGTTGCTGGGCCATGGTCTAGTATCAGAATATGTGTTCTTGGAAGGGATCAGTACATATATTACCAAGAACAGGAAAACATGTATTTAGTAGGAGGCTCAATGGCCTGATCAAGAAGATTTTTCAATTAAATTTGAGAGGAATGTAGTGAAAATACCCTTATAAAACTGTAAAACCAGACACTGTGGCAAACCACAAATTTAAAAAAAAGGCAACAGTTATTCTCAGGAGAAAAATAAGAGAAAGTTTGGGGAACAAAATTCCTTGGCTTAGGTGTACCCCTTCCCAGTGTTTGCATAATAAGTATATTTATTTTCTACTGCTGCTGTAGAAAATCATCACCAATTATCACAAATTTAGTGGTTCAAAACAACACAAACATATTTTCTTGCAGTTCTGTATTTAGAAGTAAATAAGTATCTCACTGGGCTAAGATCACGGTGTCGACAGGGCTGCATTCCCTGCTGGAGGTTCTAGGGGAGAGGCTGTTTCCTTTCCTTTTCCAGCTTCTGGAGGCCACCTGCATTCCTTGGCTTATGGCCCCTTCCTCTACCTTCAAAGCCAGGAACTTTCCATTTCTCTGTGCCTTTCTTCCATCACCACATCTTTCTCAAACCACAGCCTGGACACAAGTCTCCACTTCTAAGGACCCATGTGATTAGAGTGGAGACACACAGATAATCTTTCCATCTGAAAGCCCTTAATTTAATCACATCCCTTTTGTCATGTAAAGGAACAGGTTCCAGGAATTAGGATATAGACATCTTTAGGGAGACATTTTTCTCCACCTACCACAACAATCATCAAGAATACCAGCTTTTAATTCCAGGGATAAGTATGCAGGTATTATGGAGATGGAATGTAACGCATGCTTGCAATAAAGATATTCAAGGGTAAAACTTTGAAAGAAATACATAATATGATTAGAAAGGAGAGATGTATGTCAAGAAGGTATAGACTTGCACTGTGAATTAGAGACAGTGAAATATTTTTCAGTGAAGATCAAAGATCTTATAGAGGGGTCTTCCCTGGTGGCGCAGTGGTTGAAAATCTGCCTGCTAATGCAGGGGACACGGGTTCCAGTCCTGGTCTGGGAGGATCTCACATGCCGCAGAGCAACTAGGCCTGTGAGCCACAACTACTGAGCCTGCGCGTCTGGAGCCTGTGCTCCGCCAACAAGAGAGGCCGCGATAGTGAGAGGCCCGCGCACCGCGATGAAGAGTGGCCCCCCGCTTGCCACAACTAGAGAAAGCCCTCGCACAGAAATTTAGACCCAATACAGCAAAAATAAATTAATTAATTAATAAACTCCTACCCCCAACATCTAAAAAAAAGAGTTCTCAGGCAACAAATGGCGGGCGAGAGAGGATTGCTAAATTTGCTAGCTCCCTCCTTTCCTCTCACCCCACCCCCAGGCAAAAAAAAAAAAAATTAAAAAAAAAAAAGAAGATCTTATAGAAAAGGTATTGTGAGTGTATATTATAGACGATACAACCATTTAGAGGATATAGATATTGTCCAAAGCCAAATTAGGAAATCTAAATGCTCTGTAATCTTCCAAAATGCGGGAATTCACACATCAAGATATCTGCTAAAAGATGTGTCCTGCTAATTGTTGGCTTGCATTGACGAGAATTTCTTCACCCAAAAGAGTGGAAGAAGCAGTCAGTGAACTACTAGCATCACTTATTGGTAGTAGGGAGATAACGTCACATAAGAGACCAGTGCTATTAAAAACCTTTAAGGGATACTGTCCCAAACCTTAAGAAGAATACAAAATATTCTTGGGGGGGAAACGTAGGATCTTAGACCCTCTTTCAAACACAAAAACACACAAGTTAATTTTTTAAATAAAATCACAAACTGTTTCCAATAGACTACCTAGAGAAAACTGGGAGACTTCTAAACTAACCAACATGGCTATATGAGGATTTCTTATGAGCTTTTGGTGAACATTTATTAAGTCCCTATTATATACTAGGCAGTGTGCTACAAATTAAGGCTATAAAAACAAACTGCACAAATGTAGAATGGTGTAGAGCTGTGTTAACAAGTTGTTCAATTATCAAATATGTGGGAATCTTAGCTTCCATTCAAGTTCAATTCCATACAACATTTTGTCATGAGTGGCTAAGAAGCTAACACAATTTCACACAAAACAAGGACCAAAACAGTTTTAGTTTCCCTGACACATGCCCTGGACAGCCCACAGTAAGAGTCCAGTCATCGGAAAAAAAAAAAAAAACATTTTAACGAAGCAGTGGCATAGGAGGGTTCTGTCTTTGGTGAAGGGTTTTTCATATGAAAGAGAGTTTAAAAAGGCTGGTAAGCATATGATTTAACGTGTTACAGTTGTCAACCAGTTTTAGAGGACTATTACGTAACAGAAGGACTTGTTATTTCAGGAAGATAGAATAGGGACCAGTGGGTAAAAAGAGAGAGTTGGGTTTTCAGCTTTGTATTTTCCAACAATTATTCTCTCCAGCTGTTTGAGAATATACAGTAGAGTGCCTTGAGTTATGATAAATCCCCAGACTCTGGAAAAGCTCAAACAGAAGTTGAATGGGCTCCTGTGAGTGATGCTTTTTGGCAAATTTCTGCTTAAAAGAAAAGTCAAGTGAAAAGATCTCTAGGGCCTCCCCAACTTTCCAGCTCTGACTTTCGGACCAAGACCATGGGCCAAAGGGAAGGTAGAGTGAGAGACGCAGCTCAGTTTGTATTAAGAGCCCCAGTTCAGCTGCTCAGCTGTCCTCTATAATCTCCTTACCAACAGACAGACTCTCATACTCTCACTAGCCTTGTTCTCAGTCCTCACTTCTGGTTTCCAAGAATCAGACTTAAGACTTATATAACTTCTTTTTTCTAGAGATTAATTGGTTCCCATCATAGCTTTTCTGCTACCA